>NC_092039.1:46515386-46815386 GCF_003086295.3 Arachis hypogaea | reverse complement strand
TTGGCATGCCACTTGAGCGTCCAGGCGTGGCACGCCAACCTTTGGAACCAAGGCAAGTGAAGGGCGTGGCACGCCAGTCTCATGGCATGGCACGCTGGTAGTATTTTTCAGAGGAGGAGATAAAGGGCCAAATGAACTGGGCGTGCCACTTGGATGATGAGGCATAGCACGCCAGCAAGAGGATGAAGCATTTAGAGGGACGTGGCACGCCAGACCCTGGGTGTGCCACGCTGATACAAGTTTCTAGAAGAATGAAGATGTAAAAAATGGCCTGGGCATGTCATTTGGTGTCGAAGGCGTGGCACGCCAAGGTACTTGGGTCATTTAAAATGGCCTCGGCGTGCCACTTTGGCTCGAAGGCATGGCACGCCATGATGCTTGGGTCAATTAAAATGCCCTGGGCGTGCCACTTTGGCTCGAAGGCAAGGAACGCCAGGGATGTGATGGAGGAAGGTGTGCCACTTGGAGGGTGATGCGTGGCCAGCCAAGCTTGAAATGAAGAAAGCGTGACACGCTAGGGGAATGCCAGTCACACGCCAGCTGGAAGATCACGTTTGTTGAGTTTCTTTTCACTCCAAATTGTAATTTTCTTTTCACTTTTGTAATTTCCTTTATTTTTAGATCTAGGAATAGTATAAATACCCTTGGAAATATTAGATACACACAGAGATCACTATCTCAAGGGGATTGTAGAGTTTTGAGTTTTTCACTTTTTACACTTCATCTCTTCCATCTTTTGTACTTTCCTTCTGAGCTATGAGTAGCTAAATTTCCTCTCATTGAGAGAGGGAGATCTATTGTACTTGATGAATTAATGATAGTAAATTTCTTCTTCTCTTCATCTTCTCTTTGATTTGCTAGAAGGGATTTTGATTTTCAAGCTTACTGCTCAATTCTCTTGGAAAAGAGATTGAATGCAAAATAGGTTTCAGGGGAACCTTGGAAAAGGAAACATGAAACCATGCTAGAAATCTCTTCTCACACATGAGTAGAATCTAGGTTTTAGTGTTTGGATATATTGACATATAATCCTCCCTCTACCTGGACCTACAAGGATGTGTGGTAAAATCAGGGACCAAGCATATCTCTCTTCATGAGCAATTAGACCAACAAATTGGCTATTGATCAAGATCTGAAAGATTGAGTCACTAAGGTATTGGGGCTCAATCAATCATGATTGCCAAGAGGTCAATGAGTTGCATGATTTATGAGGATATAAGCTGGATTTGATCCAAAGAGACAATATCTCGTGATCTCAACCAAAACCAATTCTATGGTTGGATGAGTGAGAGGGAGATCATCCCAGAGGTGTGTTTCCAACTAGGAAGGAATGAGCACCATGAGATCAACATTGAGATTAACAACAGGGGCTGGGCACTCTTCTGCAACCCACCAAGGAAAGTGGCGGAAGGTGTGGTAAGGGAATTTTATGCCAACACCGTGCCACAACCATGGCAAGCTTATGGGTACATTAGCTATGTCAGAGGGAAGTACACTGACTATAGCCCCTCTAACATAGAAAGGGTGCTGATGGTGAAGAGGACATAATCCACTCGGAGTTATGAGGAAAGGATGAAGCAACCAGAACCAGAATTTGATGAAATCCTGAATGAAATCTGTGTACTAAATGTGCAATGGATCAATGACAAAGATGGAAAATCCAACCAGCTGAGAAGAGGAGACTTGAGCCCCAAGCTAGGGGGTGGCTGGACTTTGTGAGAAGATCTTTGATTCCTACATCCAACACCTCCGAGATGACTGGTGTGGTATTTTATAACCCACACTTACTAATCGGCAAGTGCACCGGGTCGTACCAAGTAATACCTTACGTGAGTAAGGGTCGATCCCACGAGGATTGATGGATTAAGCAACAGTTATTGAGTGATAAGCTTATTTAGGCAAGCAAAAATTGGTTTTGAGATGTTTAAAAGGTTTAAGTTTGAATTCAAAATATCAAAAGTATAGACAATAAAAATAAAATATGGATAAATAGTTAAGGCTTTAGAGTTATCTATTTTTCCGAATTAACTTTTCTTACTAACTATTTTAATTATGTAGGATTTAATTTATGCCAAACTATATGTGACTAGACCCTAATTCCTTAGACCTTCCTAGTCTCCTCTAAAATTCATTAACTGCCAATTCCTTAGTCAATTAATTCCAATTAAAGGGTACATGATCAAATTCCAGTTTGCATGCCACAAAAACTCTAATTATCCAAAGAATAAAAGGATTATATGTCACGTATCCCGTTAAATCCAGATAATTAGAAATTAGGAGAATATGTTTTCAAGCTGTTGTTCAAGTATAGAGCTTTTCCAAGTTATACACAAATAGAAAGTGGGTCATACTTCTGTTCCATCCAAATTCATAAGATAAAGAATGAAAACAATTCTTAAATATAAATCCAAATCATAAATTAAAATAGAAAAAGTAATAAAATCAATCCATACAAATAGACAGAGCTCCTAACCTTAACAGTGGAGGATTAGTTGCTCATGGAATGTAGAATGTAAATTTGTATAGAATTCCCTAATGGAATCCCTCTAATGTGATCTAATGTGGTGTGATCTCCCTAATAGAAGAGAAGTCTCCCCTATTTATAACTAATTCTAATTAATTTAAAATCTAATTATCTAAAAAAATAAAAATAATATCTTTTCCTAAAAGATAAGATTTGAATTTAAATTCGAATTAATTAACAGATTTTCAGTTGATGGGTGGGGACCACTTGCTTTGTCCATTCTGCAGCTTTTAATTTGTGTTTTCTGGGCTGGAAAGTGGGTCAAAACAGCCCAAAATTCGTAACCAGTGTTTTCTGAATTATTGCAGATCGCGCATGTGACGCGTCCGCGTCGTCCACGCGCTCGCATCATTTGTGCCGATTCCAGTCGACGCGTTCGCGTCAGGCACGCGATCGCGTCCTTGCGATTTCTCCATTCCGCGCGGTCGCGTGAGCCATGCGTCCGCGTCGGTCTTCGCTGGTCATCTCTTTGGTTTCTTCTTTTTCTCTGCAAAAACTTCATCAAATCCCTCCGAATGCTACCTAAAATAAATAAAATTTCACAAAACTCAAAATAGCATCCATATATAGTGGCTAAAATATAATTAATTCTTAATTAAACTCAACAAATTAGATGCAAATTCACTAGGAAAAGATAGACAAGATGCTCACGCATCAGTGACCAAGGAGAGAGCTGTGCTCATATATAGATTTATGAAAGGAGAGAATATAAATGTTGGGGAGTTGATTGCCAACAACATCAACAAGATATTGAAGAGCACTAATGAAAGCACAAGGTTGGCATTCCCCAGCATCATACATGAGCTATGTGATGACGCTGGAGTTGAGAAAGTTATTGATGAGGTGCTAGTGAAGCAAGATAAGCCTATAACTGCCATGAAAATGGCAAAGGTGTTGGCTGTTGATGAGCGGATATTTTATATGCTTTTTGGGGGTATTTTCATATAGTTTTTAGTAGGATCTAGCTACTTTTTAGTATATTTTTATTAGTTTCTATGCAAAAATCACATTTCTGGACCTTACTATGAGCTTGTGTATTTTTCTGTGTTTCAGGTATTTTCTGGCTGAAATTGAGGGACCGGAGCAAAAATCTGATTCAGAGGCTGATAAAGGACTGCAGATGCTGTTGGATTCTGATCTCCCTGCACTCGAAATGGATTTTCTGGAGCTACAGATACCCAATTGATGCGCTCTCATTTGTGTTGAAAATTAGACATCCTGGGCTTTCCAGCAATATATAATAGTCCATACTTTGCCCAAGTTTTGATGACACAAACTGGCGTTTAACACCAACTTTCTACCCTATTCTCGCGTTAAACGCCAGAACTGGGCTAAAAGCTGGAGTTAAACGCCCAAACTGGCACAAAAGCTGGAGTTAAATGCCAGGAATAGCCTATGCACTGAAACCTTCATTGCTCAGCCCAAACACACACCAAGTGGGTCCCAGAAGTGGATTTCTGCACTATCTATCTTAGCTTACACATTTTCTGTAAACCTGGGTTACTAGTTTAGTATAAAAACCACTTTTAGAGATTTATTTTGTACCTCATAACTTTTTACATCTGAATTTGTATCTTCTACGACATGAGTCTCTAAACCCCATGGTTGGGGGTGAGGAGCTATGTTGTGTCTCGATGGATTAATACAATTACTTCTGTTTTCTATTCAATCACGCTTGATTCTATTCTAAGATATTCACTCGCACTTAAACATGGTGAATGTGATAATTCGTGACACTCATCACCATTCTCAACCTATGAACACGTGCCTGACAACCACTTCCGTTCTACCTTAGATTGAGTGTGTATCTCTTGGATTCTTGGTTCACGAGTTTAACTGGCTCTCCTGACAACAGAGCGTTCAATCCGTGAGACCAGAGTCTTCGTGCTATAAGCTAGAATCAATTGGCAGTATTCTTGAGATCCAAAAAGTCTAAACCTTGTCTGTGGTATTCCGAGTAGGATTTGGGATGGGATGACTGTGAAGAGTTTCAAACTCATGAATGTTGGGCGTAGTTACAGACGCAAAAGGATCACTGGATCCTATTCCAGCACAAGTGAGAACCGACAGATGATTAGCCATGTACATAGACCTTTTTCACTTAAAGGACGGATGGTAGCCATTGACAATGGTGATCCACCAACATGCAGCTTGCCATGGAAGGAGCCTTGCGTGCGTGAAGAAGAAGACAGTAGGAAAATAGAGATTCAGAAGACAGAGCATCCCCAAAACTCCAACCAATTCTCCATTACTACATAACAAGTATTTATTTCATGTTCTTTTATTTTTCACTATTAAAACTAAGAACTATTATTGATATCCTGACTAAGAGTTACAAGATAACCATAGCTGCTTTGGTGCACGAAATTGTGATCATCAACAATGGCGCCAAAGACTTGGTGCTCTCAAGCGTGAATCACACTTTGTCACAACTTTGCACAACTAATCAGCAAGTGCCTTGGGTCGTCCAAGTAATACCTTACATGAGTAGGGGTCGATCCCACAGAGATTGTTGGTATGAAGCAAGCTATGGTCATCTTGTAAATCTCAGTTAGGCTGATTCAAATGATTATAATGGTTTTCGAAAATAATAATAAATGAAGCACAAAATAAAGATAAAGTTACTTATGTAGATCATTGGTGGGAATTTCAGATAAGCATATGAAGATGCTGTGCTCCTTCCGAATCTCTACTTTCCTACTGCCTTCATCCAATCCTTTTTACTCCTTTCCATGGCAAGCTGTATGTAGGGCATCACCATTGTTAATGGCTACATCCCATCCTCTTAGTGAAAATGGTCCAAATGCTCTCTCACGGCACGGCTAATTATCTGTCGGTTCTCGATCATGTCGGAATAGAATCCATTGATTCTTTTTCGTTTGTCATCACGCCCAACAATTCGAGTTTGAAGCTCGTCACAGCCATTCAATCTTTGAATCCTACTCGGAATACCACAGACAAGGTTTAGACTTTCCGGATCCTCAAGAGTTGCTGCCAAAGGGTTTTAGCTTATACCACGAAGTTTCTGATTAAGAAATCCAAGAGATACTCGCTCTTTCTAAGGTAGAACGGAAGTGGTTGTCAGTCATGCATTCATAGGTGAGAATGATGATGAGTGTCACAGATCATAACATTCATCATGTCGAAGTGCAACGAATATCTTAGAACAGGAATAAACTGAATTGAATAGAAAAATAGTAGTAATTGCATTAAAACCCGAGGTACAGTAGAGCTCCACACCTTTAATTTATGGTGTGTAGAAACTCCACCGTTGAAAATACATAAATGATGGTCCAGGCATGGCCGAATGGCCAGCCCCCATGAAGGTCTAAAATCGCATACACTGATTAAAGATCAATCAAAAGACATCTAATAAAATAGTAAAATGTCCTATTTATACTAGACTAGTTACTAGGGTTTATATAAATAAGTAATTGATGCAGAAATCCACTTCCGGGGCCCACTTGGTGTGGGCTTGGGCTGAGCTTGAGCTTTACACATGCAGAGGCTTCTTTTTGAGTTAAACGCCAAGTTGTAACGTGTTTTTGGCGTTTAACTCTGGTTTGTGACGTGTTTCTGGCGTTTTACTCCAAAATGCAGCATGAAACTGGCGTTGAACGCCAGTTTGCGTTGTCTAAGCTTGAACAAACTATGGACTATTATATATTGCTGGAAATCTCTAGATATCTACTTTCCAACGCCGTTGAGAGCGCGCCATTTGGAGTTCTGTAGCTCCAGAAAATCCATTTCGAGTGCCGGGAGGTTAGAATCCAACAACATCAGCAGTCCTTTGTTAGCCTTCTATTAGTGTTTTGCTCAGGTCCCTCAATTTCAGCCAGAAATTACCTAAAATCACATAAAACACACAAACTCTTAGTAAAATCCAGAAATGTTAATTTAGCATAAAAACTAATGAAAACATCCCTAAAAGTAGCTAGATCCTACTAAAAACTACCTAAAAACAATGCTAAAAAGCGTATAAATTATCCGCTCATCACAACACCAAACTTAAATTGTTGCTTGTCCCCAAGCAACTAAAAATCAAATAGGATAAAAAGAAGAGAATATACTATAATACCAAAATATCAATGAATATTAGTTCTAATTAGATGAGCGGGACTTGTAGCTTTTTGCTTCTGAACAGTTTTGGCATCTCACTTTTTTCTTTGAAGTTTAGAATGATTGGCATCTCTAGGAACTTAGAATTTCAGATAGTGTTATTGATTCTCCTAGTTAAGTATGTTGATTCTTGAACATAGCTACTTTTATGATTCTTGGCCGTGGCCCTAAGCACTTTGTTTTCCAGTATTACCACTGGATACATAAATGCCACAGACACATAACTGGGTGAACCTTTTCAGATTATGACTCAGCTTTGCTAAATTCCCCAGTTAGAGGTGTCCAGAGTTCTTAAGCACACTCTTTTTGCTTTGGATCACGACTTTAACCACTCAGTCTCAAGCTTTTCACTTGGACCTGCATGCCACAAGCACATGGTTAGGGACAGCTTGATTTAGCCGCTTAGGCCTAGATTTTATTTCCTTGGGCCCTCCTATCCATTGATGCTCAAAGCCTTGGATCTTTTTTACCCTTGCCTTTTGGTTTTAAGGGCTCTTGGCTTTTTTTGCTTGCTTTTCTTTTTCTTTCTACTTTTTTTTGCCAAATATATATTTTTTTTGCAAGCTTTTGCTATTCAGTGCTTTTTCTTGCTTCAAGAATCAAATTTATGATTTTTCAGATTATCAGTAGCATTTCTCTTTGTTCATCATTCTTTCAAGAGCCAACAATTTTAACATTCATAAACAACAAGATAAAAAATGTGCACTGTTCAAGCATTCATTCAAAAAACAAAAAGTATTGTCACCATATCAATATAATTAAACTAAATTCAAGGATAAATTTGAAACTCATGAACTTCTTATTCCTTTGTATTAAAAACATTTTTCATTTAAGAAAGGTGAAGGATTCATGGAATTATTCATAGCCTGAAGACATAGTTACTAAATACTAGTGATCATGTAATAAAGACACAATCTTAGACAAACATATAGCATGAAAACCGAAAAAAAGAGAAATAAGAACAAGGAATGAGTCCACCTTAGTGATGGTGGCGTCTTCTTCTTGAAGGACCAATGATGTCCTTGAGCTCTTCTATGTCTCTTCCTTGCCTTTGCTGCTCCTCCCTCATTGCTCTTTGATCTTCTCTAATCTCATGGATAATGATGGACTGCTCTTGATGTTCCACCCTTAATTGATCCATGTTGTAACTCAAGTCTTCTAGAGAAGTGTTGAGTTGTTCCTAATAGTTGTTGGGAGGAAAGTGCATCCCTTGAGACATCTACAGGATTCCTTGGTGATGAGCTTCCTCATGCGTCTCTTGGGATCCATGAGTGCGCTCTCTTGTTTGCTCCATCCTCTTCTTAGTGATGGGCTTGTCTTCTTCAATAAGGATGTCTCCTTCTATAACAACTCTATCCGAGTAGCATAGATGGCAAATGAGATGAGGAAAAGCTAGCCTTGCCAAGGTAGAGGGCTTTTCGGCTATTTTGTAGAATTCCAGGGAGATGACTTCATGAACTTCTACTTCCTCTCCAGTCATGATGCTATGGATCATGATGGCCCGATCCACAGTAACTCCGGATCGGTTGCTAGTGGGGATGATGGAGCGTTGGATGAACTCCAACCATCCTCTAGCCACAGGCTTGAGGTCCAGTCTTCTCAATTGTACCGGCTTGCCTTTTGAGTCTCTTTTCCGTTGAGCTCCTTCCACACATATGTCCATGAGGACTTGGTCCAACCTTTGATCAAAGTTGACCCTTCTAATGTAGGGGCATGCATCTTCTTGCATTATAGGCAAGTTGAATGCCAACCTTACATTTTCCGGACTGAAATCTAAGTATTTTCCCCGAACCATTGTAAGATAATTCTTTGAGTTCGGGTTCATACTTTGATCATGGTTCCTAGTGATCCATGCATTGGCATAGAACTCTTGAACCATTAAGATTCTGACTTGTTGAATGGGGTTGGTCAGAACTTCCCAACCTCTTCTTTGGATCTCATGTCGGATCTTCGGATACTCATTTTTATTTCTTGAGCTTGAAAGGGACCTCAGGGATCACATTCTTCTTGGCCACAACTTCATAGAAGTGGTCTTGATGGGCTTTTGAGATGAATCTCTCCATCTCCTATGACTCGGAGGTGGAAGCTTTTGTCTTCCCTTTCCCTTTTCTAGAGGTTTCTCCGGCCTTAGGTGCCATCAATGGTTATAGAAAAACAAAAATCTATGCTTTTACCACACCAAACTTAGAATATTGCTCGCCCTCGAGCAAAAGAAGAAATAAAAGAAGAAGAAAAAGAAGAATATATGGAGGAGAGGGAGAGAGATGTGTATTCCGCTAAGGGGGAGAAGAGAGGGTTGTGTTGTGTGAAAATGAAGAAGGATGGAGGGGTTTATATAGTGGAGGGAGAGGGTATTGGTTCGGCCATGTAGGGTGGGTTTGGGTGGGAAAGGGATTTTGAATTTTGAAGGTAGGTGGGGTTTATGGGGAAAAGTGGATGGATGTGAGTGGTGAAGTGGTGATGGGGAAGAGAGATTAAGGTTATTGGTGAAGGGTTTTTGGGGAAGAGTGTTATTGGATTGTGTAAAGAGGAAAGAAGGTGAGTTGAGTTAGGTGGGGATCCTGTGGGGTCCACAGATCATGAAGTGATCCTGTGGGGTCCACAGATCCTGAGGTGTCAATGATTTAACATCCCTGCACCAATTAGGCGTGTAAAATGCCATCTCTATGCAATCCTAGCGTTTAACGCCAGATTGATGCTTGTTTCTGGCGTTAAACGCCAGCTCTATGCTTGTTTTGGGCGTTCAACGCCAGTCTGCAGCATGTTTCTGGCATTGAACGCCAGTTCCATGCTTGTTTCTGGCATTTAACGCCAGTTCTCCTCAGGGTGTTGTCCTGGCATTTAAACGCCAAACTGTTGCTTGTTTCTGGCGTTCAACGCCAGATCCATGCTCTGTTCTGGCATTGAACGCCAGTAACCCCTTCCTCCAGGGTGTGCTGTTTCTTCTGCTATTTTTTATTCTATTTTTAATTTTAGTATTTGTTTTGTGACTCCACATTATCATGATCCTAATAAAACATAAAAAAACAATAAAATAAAAAAATAAAATTAGATAAATAAAAATTGGATTGCCTCCCAATAATCGCTTCTTTAATGTCACTGGCTTGACAATGAGCTCCCTTGGAGCTACACAAGTGATCAAGTTAATGTTGTGGACTCCCAAAACCAAACTTAGAGTTTGAATGTGGGGGTTTCTCAATACCAAACTTAGAGTTTGGTTGTGGCCTCCCAACACCAAACTTAGAGTTTGATTGTGGAGGCTTTGTTTGACTGTGTCTTGAGAGAAGCTTTTCATGCTTCCTCTCCATGTATATAGAAGAACACCTTTGGGTCTTAAACAAAAGGTAGTCCCCATTCAATTGAAGGACTAATTCTCCTCTGTTAACATCTATCACAACTCTTGCTGTGGCTAGAAAAGGTCTTCCAAGGATGATGCATTCATCCTCCTCCTTCCTAGTGTCTAAGATTATGAAATCAGCAGGGATGTAAAGGCCTTCAACCTTCACTAACACGTCCTCTACTAATCCATAAGCTTGTCTTACTGACTTGTCTACCATCTGTAACGAGAATGTGGCAGGCTGTACCTCAATGATCCCCAGCTTCTCCATTAAAGAGAGTGGCATAAGATTTATGCCTTACCCTATGTCACATAAAGCCTTCTCAATGGTCATGGTGCCTATGGTACAGGGTATTAAGAATTTACCAGGATCTTGTCTCTTTTGAGGTAAAGTTTGCTGAACCCATGTATCTAGTTCACTAATGAGCAAGGGAGGTTCACCTTCCCAAGTCTCATTACCAAACAACTTGGCATTCAGCTTCATGATGGCTCCTAGGTATTGAGCAACTTGCTCTCCAATTACATCTTCATCCTCTTTAGAGGAATAATAGTCTTCAGAGCTCATGAAAGGCAGAAGGAGGTTTAATGGGATCTCTATGGTCTCTATATGACCTTCAGATTCCTTTGGGTCCTCAATAGGGAACTCCTTCTTGCTTGAGAGATTTCCCATGAGGTCTTCCTCATTGGGATTCACGTCCTCTCCTTCCTCTCTAGGTTCGGCCATGTTGATTATGTCAATGGCCTTGCACTCTCTTTTTGGATTCTATTCATTATTGCTTGGCAGAGTTCTAGGAGGAGTTTCTGGGACTTTCTTACTCAACTGACCCACTTGTGCCTCTAAATTTCTGATGGAAGACCTTGTTTCACTCATGAAACTTAAAGTGGCCTTAGACAGATCAGAGACTATGTTCGCTAAACTAGAGGTGCTCTGCTCAGAATTCTCTATCTGTTGCTGAGAAAATGATGGAAAAGGCTTGCTATTGCTGAGCCTGTTTCTTCCACCATTATCAAAGCCTTGTTGAGGCTTTTGTTGATCCTTCCATGAGAAATTTGGATGATTTCTCCATGATGAATTATAGGTGTTTCCATAAGGTTCACCCATGTAATTTACCTATGCCATTGCAGGGTTCTCAGGATCATAAGCTTCTTCTTCAGAAGATGCCTCTTTAGTACTGTTAGATGCATTTTGCCATCCATTCAGACTTTGAGAAATCATGTTGACTTGTTGAGTCAACATTTTTTTGAGCCAATATGGCATTCAGATCATCAATTTCAAGAACTCCCTTCCTCTGAGGCGTCCCATTATTCACAGAATTCCTATTAGAAGTGTACATGAATTAGTTATTTGCAACCATGTCAATAAGTTCTTGAGCTTCTGCAGGCGTTTTCTTTAGGTGAATGGATCCACCTGTAGAATAGTCTAGTGACATCTTAGAGAACTCAGATAGACCATAATAGAATATATCCAAAATGGTCCACTCTGAAAGCATGTCAGAAGGACACTTTTTGGTCATCTCTTGTATCTTTCCCAAGCTTCATAGAGGGATTCACCATATCTTTGTTTGAAGGTCTGAACATCCACTCTAAGCTTGCTCAGCTTTTGAGGAGGAAAGAACTTAGCCAAGAAGGCCATGACCAGCTTATCCCAAGAGTCCAGGCTATCTTTAGGTTGTGAGTCCAACTATGTTCTAGCTCTATCTCTTATAGCAAAAGGGAAAGGCATGAGCCTGTAGATTTCAGGATCTACTCCATTAGTCTTAACAATCTCATAGATATGCAAGAATTTAGTTAAAAACTGGTAGGGATCTTCTGATGGAAGTCTGTGAAACTTGCAGTTCTGTTGCATTAGAGCAACTAGTTGAGGTTTCAGCTCAAAATTGTTTGCTCCAACGGCAGAGATTGAGATGCTTCTTCCATCAAATTTGGAAGTAGGTGTAGTATAATCACCAAGCTTCCTCCTTGCATTATTATTTTTGGCTGCCATCTCCTCTTCTTTTTCGAAAATTTTTGTAAGGTTGTCTCTGGATTGTTGTAGTTTTACTTCTCTTAGTTTCCTCTTCAACAAGAATATTGTTGTCCTTGCTCCTGCTCATATGAAAAAGAAGGGAACAGAAAATAATAATAGGGATCCTCTTTAGCACAGTAGAGAGATTCCTTTATATTAGTAGAAGAAGAAAAGAATAGAAGATGGAAGAGGTAATAATCCAAACACAAGGGGGAGGAGTAGGTTTGAATTCTTGAGATGAAGAGAAGTGTTAGTAAATGAATAAATAAATAAAAAGAGATGAGAGAGCTAGAAATTCGAAAATAAATTTTGAAAAAGGGTTAGTGATTTTCGAAAATTAGAGAGAAGAAATAAAATTAAAATTAAAATGTGAAACAATTAGTTAATTAAAAGAATTTTCAAAAAGAGGGAAGTAATTTTCAAAAATTAGAGAGAGGAAAGTAGTTAGGTGATTTTGAAAAAGATAAGAAATAAACACAAAAAAAAAATCAATTAGTTAGTTGAAAAAGATTTGAAAATCAATTAGTTAGGTGATTTTTTGACTAAGTCAACCCAAAGATTTCGAATTTTTTTTAGAGAAATAAGGAAAGGATATTTTTTTATTTTTGAACTTTTGATGAGGAGAGAGAAAAACACAAAAATTTTTTGATGTCAAGATGAACACCAAGAACACTTTGAAGATGCAAGACATGAAACTTAAAAATTTTCAATGCTTAGACATTATGAATGCAAAAATGCATATGAAAAAAAACAAAAGACACAAAACAAGAAAATATGAAGATCAAACAAGAAGACTTATCAAGAACAACTTGAAGATCATGGAGAACACATGCATGAATTTTTTTTCAAAAAGTGCACAAATTTTTAAAAACATGCAATTGACACCAAACTTAAAATTTGACTCTAGACTCAAACAAGAAACACAAAATATTTTTAGATTTTATGATTTTATTAAATTTTTTTGTATTTATATTTTTTTCGAAAATTATTTTTAGAAAAACGAAAACAAATAAAAAAAATTTTGAAAGATTTTTGAAAACTTTTTGAAAAGAAAATTACCTAATCTGAGCAACAAGATGAACCGTCAGTTGTCTAAACTCAAACAATCCCCGGCAATGGCACCAAAAACACGGTGCACGAAATTGTGATAATCAACAATGGTGCCAAAGACTTGGTGCTCTCAAACGTGAATCACACTTTGTCACAACTTTGCATAACTAACCAGCAAGTGCACTGGGTCGTCCAAGTAATACCTTACGTGAGTAAGGGTCGATCCCACAGAGATTGTTGATATGAAGCAAGCTATGGTCATCTTGTAAATCTCAGTTAGGCTGATTCAAATGATTATAATGGTTTTCGAAAATAATAATGAATGAAGCATAAAATAAAGATAGAGTTATTTATGTTGATCATTGGTGGGAATTTCAGATAAGCATATGAAGATGCTGTGCTCCTTCTGAATCTCTGCTTTCCTGCTGCCTTCATCCAATCCTTCCTACTCCTTTCCATGACAAGCTGTATGTAGGGCATCACCGTTGTCAATGGCTACATCTCATCCTCTCAGTGAAAATGGTCCAAATGCTCTGTCACGGCACGGCTAACCATCTGTCGGTTCTCGATCATGTCGGAATAGAATCCATTGAATCTTTTGCGTTTGTCATCACGCCCAACAATCGCGAGTTTGAAGCTCGTCACAGTCATTCAATCCTTGAATCCTACTCTGAATACCACAGACAAGGTTTAGACTTTCCGGATCCTCAAGAGTGGCCGTCAAAGGGTTCTAGCTTATACCATGAAGATTCTGATTAAGGAATCCTCACGTAGAATGATGATGAGTGTCACAGATCATCACATTCATCATGTTTAAGTGCAACGAATATCTTAGAACATGAATAAACTGAATTGAATAGAAAAATAGTAGTAATTGCATTAAAACTCGAGGTACAGCAGAGCTCCACACCCTTAATCTATGGTGTGTAGAAACTCCACCGTTGAAAATACATAAGTGATGGTCCAGGCATGGCCGAATGGCCAGCCCCAATGAAGGTCTGAAATCGCATACACTGATTAAATATCAATCAAAAGACGTCTAATAAAATAGTAAAATGTCCTATTTATACTAGACTAGTTACTAGGGTTTACAGAAATAAGTAATCGATGCAGAAATCCACTTCCGGGGCCCACTTGGTGTCTGCTTTAGCTGAGCTTGAGCTTTACCCGCGCAGAGGCTTCTTTTGGAGTTAAACGCCAAGTTGTAACATGCTTTTGGCGTTTAACTCTGGTTTGTGACGTGTTTCTGGCGTTTTACTCCAGAATGCAGCATGGAACTGGCATTGAACGCCAGTTTGCATCATCTAAGCTTGAACAAAGTATGAACTATTATATATTGCTGGAAAGCTCTGGATGTTTTCTTTCTAACGCCGTTGAGAGCGTGCCATTCGGAGTTCTGTAGCTCCAGAAAATCTATTTCGAGTGCAGGGATGTCAAAATCCAATAGCATCAGCAGTCCTTTGTCAGCCTTCTATCAGAGTTTTGCTCAAGTCCCTTAATTTCAGCCAGAAATTAGCTGAAATCATAGAAAAACACACAAACTCATAGTAAAGTCCAAAAATGTAAATTTATCATAAAACTAATGAAAAGTAGCTAGATCCTACTAAAAACTACCTAAAAATAATGCTAAAAAGCGTATAAATTATCCGCTCATCATGCTTCAAGCCAACAATCTCCGTGGGATCGACCCTTACTCATGTAAGGTATTACTTGGACGACCCACTGCACTTACTGGTTAGTGGCACCAGAGTTGTGAAAAGTGTGAATCACAATTCCGTGCACCATGTTTTTGGCGCTGTTGCCGGCGATTGTTCGAGTTTGGACAACTGACGGTTCATCTTGTTACTTAGATTAGGAAAAATTGTCTTTTTGATAGTTTAGAGTCTTTTTATTTTCTTTTCAAAAGCATTTTCAAAAATCTTATTTTTCTTTATTAATTTCTTTTCCTTGAGTCTAGTTTCATGTTTTAAGTTTGGTGTCTTTTGTTGCTTTTTATCTTATACATTTTCGAATTATTAGTGTTCAAGGTACAAAATTTTTAGGTTTGGTGTCCTTTGTGATTTTATTTTCTTAAAAATTTTCAAAATTTGTTCTTGGTGTTCATCTTGACATTTAAAGTTTTCCTGTTCATTTCCCTTGTTTTGATCTAAAAATTCTAAGTTTGGTGTCATTTTGTGGTTTTTCTCTTTCCTTATAAAATTAAAAAATTCAAAAATATCTTTCCTCTAATTGCTCATTTTTTTTTTCGAAGTCTTTGGGTTGACTTGGTCAAATTTTTTAAAAATCATATCTTTTTCAAATCATATCTTTTTAAAATTCTAAAATCATATCCTTTTCAAAATCTCCTAACCACTTTCTCTCTCTCCATTTTTTCGAAAATCATCATAAAAAATAAATAATAATAATAAATACAATAAAAATAAATAAAAATTCTTTGTTTACAATCAATATCATATCCATTTCTCCATCAAAGATCTAAGTGGAAATGAACAGTCCAGAAGGACTTTGGGGTCATATGCTAATCCCACTACTGCTTTATAAGGGGGTAGTATTTGTATACCCCCCCCATTAAAGCTAGTAATTTTGAGCAAAACCCTCAGTTCATTATCATAGTGCAGCAAAATCACCAGTATTCCGGTCTTCCACAAGAAGAACCTAATGAGTTTCTGGCACAATTCTTACAAATTGCTAACACAGTACGTGATAAGGAAGTAGATCAGGATGTCTACAGACTATTATTGTTTCCATTTGCTGTGATAAATCAAGCTAAAAGATGGTTAAATAACCAACCCACAGCATGCATAAGAACATGGAAACAACTGTCAGAAAAATTCCTGAATCAATATTTCCCTCCTAAAAGGATGACACAGCTAAGGCTGGACATCCAAGGCTTCAAACAAGGAGATAATAAATCTCTTTATGAAGCCTGGGAGAGGTACAGATAGATGCTAAAGAAATGCCCCACTGAAATGTTTTCAAAGTGGGTGCAGTTAGACATCTTCTACTACGGGCTCACAGAAAAAGCTCAGATATCTCTAGACCACTCAGCTAGTGGATCTATACACATAAAAAAGATGATTGAAGAGGCTCAAGAAGAAGCTAAGGCAGTATCAATTGACTTTAGTCCTCAGGAATAAGTTGCTGAAAGAACTGGGATAAAAGCTGGAGTTAAACCTCAGAATTGGGCTAAAAGCTGGAGTTAAACGCCCAGACTGGCACAAAAGCTGGAGTTAAACGCCAGGAATAGCCTATGCACGTGAAACCTTCATTGCTCAGCCCAAACACACACCAAGTGGGCCCCAGAAGTGGATTTCTGTACTATCTATCTTAGCTTACTCATATTCTATAAACCTAGGTTACTAGTTTAGTATAAAAACCACGTTTAGAGATTTATTTTGTACCTCATAACATTTTACATCTGAATTTGTATCTTCTACGACATGAGTCTCTAAACCCCATGGTTGGGGGTGAGGAGCTCTGCTATGTCTCGATGGATTAATACAATTACTAATGTTTTCTATTCAATCACGCTTGATTCTATTCTAAGATATTCACTCGCACTTAAACATGGTGAATGTGATGATCCATGACACTCATCACCATTCTCAACCTATGAACGTGTGCCTGACAACCACTACCATTCTACCTTAGATTGAGTGTATATCTCTTGGGTTCCTGGTACACGAGTTTGACTGCCTTTCCTGACAATAGAGCGTTCAATCCGTGAGACCAGAGTCTTCGTGGTATAAGCTAGAATCAATTGGCAGTATTCTTGAGATCCAGAAAGTCTAAACCTTGTCTGTGGTATTCCGAGTAGGATCTAGGATGGGATGACTGTGAAGAGCTTCAAACTCACGAATGTTGGGCGTAGTGACTGAAACAAAAGGATTACTGGATCCTATTCCATCACAAGTGAGAACCGACAGATGATTAGCCATGTATATAGACCTTTTTCACTGAAAGGACGGATAGTAGCCATTGACAACGGTGATTCACCAACATGCAGCTTGCTATGGAAGGAGCCTTGCGTGCATGAAGAAGAAGACAGTATGAAAGCAGAGATTCAGAAGACAGAGCATCTCTAAAACTCTAACCGATTCTCCATTATTGCATAACAAGTATTTATTTCATGTTCTTTTATTTTTCGCAATTAAAACTATGAACCATTGTTGATATCATGACTAAGAGTTACAAGATAACCATAGCTGCTTCAAGCCAACAATCTCCGTGGGATCGACCCTTACTCACGTAAGGTATTACTTGGACGACCTACTGCACTTTCTGGTTAGTGGCACTGGAGTTGTGAAAAGTGTAAATCACAATTCCGTGCACCAGCTGTGAACCCACTTCAGAGGGCCAGAGAGCATAGAGCTCATGCTCATATGCTACAACAACAACAACAACAACAACAACAAGAGGCTGAGGAGCAACCACATCTCCTAGCACTTCAAGCACCACAATATCAATAATACCAGCAATTTCAACAATTTTCTGAAGGGGTACTGCAAGGAGACATGCATCAAATGAAGGGAGATTTGCATCAATTGAGGGAAGATGTCAACCAATTTCAAAATAGCCAAAGGGAGCAATGGAACCAAGTGAATGAGAACATACAAAACCTCCAAGGAAGCTTCGAGCAAGCAAAGAAGGAGCAGCAAGAGGAGTTTGACTGGGGAGAGGTGCGAAGTGCACTCGACAAAGTAATAGAACAGAACAAATGGCAGCAGAGGAACCTCGCTGAGTTCAGGCATCTTTATGATGCCTGAACCATTTCAAGGAGGCGATATGATATCAATACACAAGCAAAGCTAAATCACTTGTGTAATGATGTGGCCGCTCTTAACCCCGGGTACCCAACATTCATGCAAGGACTAGAGGAATTGAGTGCTAGACAATAAGAGATCCTAGCTAAGCACAAGGAGGATGAAAAAATTATATGGTAAGGCTAGGATTCTGGAAGCCCAAGGACAAGAAAGCACAAGAAGGATCCTCCTAAAAGGGTGAAGATGACTCCTCCTCCTCCAAAAAGAAAGACAAGGGCAAAAGGCCAATGAACTAAAGCTAAAGCTACACAAGGTTGTTGAGTTCCATGGTTGACACTTTCCAAATTTCTGAATTCTGTTTAAGTTCTTATCTGTCTACTTTACTTTATGTTTGAGAATAATTGGTAATGCTAGGATAGTTTATGTTTTATGTTTAGTTCTTTATTATTTGAAGTCTTTTGTGAGTCCCTTGATATGCAAGAAAGAAAATGTAATGTTAACTTTAGTCTTTTTCAACATCAATAAAGTATGGTTTGTCTCCATAAGAGTTGTTATGAGTTGTGCAAGAACAAGAGTAAATGAGACTAAGACCAAGAAAGCTCTTTCAAAGAACTAAGAAACAAAAGACTAAGTGTAGAACCTTGAATGAACTAAAAAGAAAGTGAGTCATGAAAGGCAACTAGTCCTAGAAGGCATGACAAGTAGAGGTTGAGGGGTGTTCCTTGAATATCTATAGAACCAAGAAGTAGTAAGCAACAAAGACCCAAGGCTCTGAGCATCAACTACTAGGAAGGAAAGAGAAGCATTGAAAAAACTCAAAAGAGTTAGAAACCCTAGTAGATGCTTGTGGTGAAGATGTATCAAGAAGAGGCCTGGGCAAGTAAATTCTCAAGGGTGTTTCAATACCTAACACCTTAAAGCCAACTGGTTTGGGATTGTTGATTGAAAGCCTAACTAAAAGATTGTCTTGAGACAAAACACTTAGAGTCATGGTCAATGATCAGAAAAGAAGCAAAACCAAAAATAGAATAAGATAACTCTTACTACTTCAAGATGACAATCAACGAAAAGGACCCATGAGGCACATACATCGAAGAACCCTCAAGGATCTAGGGACTCTTTGTGACATTCAAAGCATTCATGCATGACCATTCTTAGTTGTATTGCATCGATTCAAGGTCAAGTCTCAATTCACAAAAAGACCACTCACATTGATTTGCTTGGGACAAGCAAAGCTTAAGTTTGGTATTGTGATGACTTACATTATCTACCCTTTTTCTTGCATAAAAAAGACCATAAAAGAGGCATAATCTCATTTGATCATTACAATTCATGCCTTAATTGATGAATATCATAGTACATTGCTTTGAAATGAGTTTGTGTTGAATTCCAGGCGAAAAAGACATAAAAAATGGGAAGGAAACAACTAAACAAGTGGGTGTGTGAAGCAGGCATGCCACTTCGAACAAACGCCACCAAAAATGTATTAGTGTGGCATGCCAGAAGCTGGGTGTGCCACTTTGTATCGAAGGCGTGGCACGCCAGTTTTAGAATTCACTTGGGCGTGCTACTTGAGGATCAAGGCATGGCATGCCAAGCCTAAGAGACCCACAATTAAATGGGCATGCACTTGAGCTACATGGCGTGGCACGCTGGTACAAGAGTCTAGAAAAGGGGTTGAAGGCTAATGAGGTCTGGGCGTGCCACTTGAGCTACCAGGCATGGCACGCCAATGAACAAGAAGGCAAAGCAAAAAAGCTGGGCATGCCACTTAAATGATCAGGCGTGGCACGCCAGCACTGAAGGAGGCCAAACAAAGCTGGGCGTGCCATTTGGTATCAAAGATGTGGCACACCAGCTCAATTGTCCCACTTTGGCGTGCCACTTCAACGTCCAGGCGTTGCACGCCACCTTTGGAACCAAGGCAAGTGAAGGGCGTGGCACGCTAGTAGTGTTTTCCAGAGGGGGAGATAAAGGGCCAAATGAAATGGGCGTGCCACTTGGATGATGAGGCGTGGCACACCAACAAGAGGATAAAGCATTTAGAGGGGCATTGCACGCCAGACCCTGGGCGTGCCACGCTTGTACAAGTTTTCAGAAGCATGAAGATGTGAAAAATGGCCTGGGCGTGCCACTTGGTGTCGAAGGCATGGCACGCCATGATGCTTGGGTCAATTAAAATGCCCTGGGCGTGCCACTTTAGCTCGAAGGCGTGGCATGCCAGGGATGTGATGGAGGAAGGCGTGCCACTTAGAGGGTGAGGCGTGGCACGCTAAGCTTGAAATGAAGAAAGCGTGACACGCCAGGGGAACGCCAGTCACACGCCAGCTGGAAGATCACGTTTGTTGAGTTTCTTTTCCCTCCAAATTGTAATTTTCTTTTCACTTTTGTAATTTCCTTTATTTTTATATCTAGGAATAGTATAAATACCCTTGGAAGTATTAGATAGACACACAGATCACTATCTCAAGGGGATTGTAGTGTTTTAAGTTTTTCACTTTTTACACTTCATCTCTTCCATCTTTTTTACTTGCCTTCTGAGCTATGAGTAGCTAAATTCCCTCTCATTGAAGGAGGGAGCTCTATTATACTTGATGGATTAATGATAGTGAATTTCTTCTTCTCTTCATCTTCTCTTTGATTTGCTAGAAGGGATTTCGATTTTCATGCTTAGTGTTCAATTATCTTGGAAAAGATATTGAATGCAAAATGGGTTTCCCGGGAACCTTGGAAAAGGAAACATGAAACCATGCTAGAAATCTCTTCTCACACTTGAGTAGAATCTGGGTTTTGGTGTTTGGATATGGTGACATATAATCCTCCCTCTACTTGGACCTACAAGGATGTGTTGTAAAATCAGGGACCAAGCATATTTCTCGTTATGAGCAATTAGACCAAAGAATTGGCTATTGATCAAGATCTGAGAGATTGAGTCACCAAGGGATTGGTGCTCAATCAATCATGATTGCCAGGAATTCAATGAGTTGCATGATTAATGAGGATATAAGTTGGATTTGATACAAAGAGACAATATCTTCTGATCTCAATGAATTCCCTTATTCTTATCTCTCCCATTCTTTTATAGAGTTTTCATTTACATTCTACAAATTCCCACTCCCTTTTACATTCTTGCCATTTTTATTTCTGAACTTTATTGCTTTCCTTTATTCTTTTGCCATTTATGTTTCCTCGATTTATGATTCTGCACTTACAACGTATTATGTCTAAGCTTAACTAATTCACCCATTAATTAAAATTGTTCAAATCTACCAATCTCTGTGGATACGATCCCACTCTACTATGGGTTATTACTTGACGATAATTTTGTTGCGCTTGCCAAAGAGTGGACTCATCAATTTTATTGGGAGGGGAGTGAATCCGAACTCATCAGATACCCTGTAGTAGCCTTTTTCTAGTACCTCTGTAACTCAGTAGGGTCCTTTCCAGTTAGCTGCTAGCTTTCCTTCTCCTAGTCGGCTTGTTCTGATATCATTTCAGATTAGGATAAGGTCGTTGTTGGCAAAACTTTGCTGTACTACCTTCAGATTGTATCTTGAGGCCATTTGGCGTTTTAACGCCTCCTCCCTGATCCGAGCTCTTTCCCAGATTTCTGAAAGTAGGTCGAGCTCTTCCTTTTGAAGTTGGGAGTTGGCCTCTTCACTGTAGAAGATCGTTCTGGGGGACCCTTCTTCAACTTCCACTGGGATCATTGCCTCCAGTCTGTAAGCTGGTTGGAAGGGTGATTCCCTCGTCGTGGATTGTGGAGTTGTCCGATATGCCCATAGGACTTATAGGAGTTCTTCAGCCCAGGCTCCTTTTGCATCCTGTAATCTCCATTTTAACCCAGCTAGTATGACTTTGTTGGAAGCTTCTACTTGTCTACTATCCTGGGGGTGTTCTACAAATGTGAATTAGTGCTTTATTTTCAAGTCAGCTACCAACTTCCTAAAACCTGCGTCTGTGAAATGAGTGCATTGTCTGTGGTGATGGAATGGGGAACCCCAAACTTGGTGACAATGTTTCTGTATAAGAACTTCTGACTTCTTTGAGCAGTGGCATTAGCTAGAAGCTCTGCCTAAATCCATTTTGTGAAGTAATCGACCCCTACAATGAGGAACTTGACTTGTCCTGATCTTTGGGGAAAGGGTCCTAGGAGGTCGAGTCCCCATCTTGCGAATGGCCAAGGTGATGTTATGCTGATGAGTTCCTTTGGTGGGGCGATGTGGAAGTTGGCATGTTTTTGGCATGGTGGATATGTCTTAACTAACTCGGTTGCTTCTTTTTGCAAGGTCGGCCAAAAGAATCTGGCTCGGAGTACTTTTTTAGAGAGAGCTCATGCTCTAAGGTGGTTGCCATACATGCCACTTTGTACTTCTTCTAAGACTTCCTTTGTGTTGGAGGTCAGCACACATTTTAATAGTGGTGTTGAAATCCTTCTCTTGTATAGAGTATTGTTTATGATGGTGTAGTATTATGCCTCCCGTTTTAGCCTCATCACCTCCTTCTTATCTTTAGGGAGTGTCTCCGATTTGAGGTAGTTAATTATGGTGGTCATCCATCCATGATCCTGACCTGTTATGGCTAGGACCTTTTCTTCCTCCGAGATTAATGGATTTTGCAGTACTTCCTGGATGAGGCTTCTATTATTGCCCTCTAGTTTGGTGCTGGCTAATTTTGAGAGTGCATTAGCTCGAGCATTCTATTCTTGAGGTATATGGTGGACCTCATATTCCCCGAGCTGCCCGAGCTGTTCCCTGGTTTTGTCCAGGTATTTTTTCATGGTGGAGTCCTTGGCTTGGTAGCTCTCTGCTATTTGTGAGGTGATGACTTGCGAATCACTAAAGATGATAAGCTTTTGAACTCCAACCTCTTTAGCCAGCCTCAAACCAGCTAGTAATGCTTTGTATTCGGCCTGATTGTTTGATGCATGGAACTCAAATTTTATGGAGAGTTCGAATTGGGTTCCCTGATCACTTTCTATTATCACACCTGCACCACTCTTGGTTTTGTTTGAAGAGCCATCTACATAAAGATTCCATTTTATAGGAGTTCCCGAGGTGTCAGTGTACTCAGCAATGAAGTCGACCAAATAATGTGACTTGATGGCGGTCCGGGATTCAAACTGAAGATCGAACTCCAATAGCTCAACTACCCATTGTAAAATTCTTCTAGCTACATCCGTCTTCTGTAGAATGCCTTTTATGGGCTGGTTGGTCCGAACTTTGATGGTGTGAGCTTGAAAATATGGACGAAGTCGTCGAGAGGTTAGTATGAGAGCATACACAAACTTTTTTATTTTTTGGTAGTCCAGTTCGGACCCTTGTAGGACCTTGCTGATGAAGTAGATGGGTTGTTGTCCACTTTCATCCTCTCTAACTAGTGCTGAGGCTAATCCAGGAAAGCTTGTTCACATTCTGGTGTCCATTCAAACCTCTTTCCCTTCCTTAGTGTGGCATAAAAGGGGAGAGATCTTATGGCCAATCTGGCTAGAAATCTGGACAAGGCTACCAGCCTTCCATTAAGTTGTTGTAGCTCTTTGACGCAGGTCGGACTCTTCATGTCCAGTATGGCCCGGCATTTATCCGGGTTCGCTTCGATTCCTCGTTGTGTTAGCTTCTACTACAAAGGTACACTTTGCAGGGTTAAGTCGCATGTCACGCCTTCTTATGGTGTCGAACACTTGTGCGAGGTCAGACAATAACGACTCCTCATTTTGTGTTTTCACCAGCATTTCATCCACATATACCTCCATGAGTTTCCCGATATAGTCTGCGAAGACTTTGTTTATTAATCATTGGTAGGTAGCTCCTATGTTTTTGAGTCCGAATGGCATGACGACATAACAATAGTTTGCTTTTGGAGTTTAGAATGAGGTCTTTTCCTGATTAGGTGGATACATTGGGATTTGATTGTATCCTAAATAAGCATCCATGAATAAGAGGTACTTGTATCCAGAGGAGACATCCACTAGAGTGTCGATATTTGGGAGTGGATAGGGATCTTTCGGGCAAGCTTTGTTGAGATCAGTGTAGTCGGTGCATATCCGCCACATCCCATTTGATTTTTTTACCAAGATGACAATAGCTAGCCATAGTGGGTATTTGACTTCTCTTATGAATCCTGCCTCCAGTAGAGCTTGTACCTATTCTTCCACAGCTTGGGATCTTTCGGGTCCAATTTTTCTACGTTTCTGTTGTACTGGCCGAGATCCTTGGTATACTGCCAGCTTATGGCACATTAGTTTGGGGTCTATGCCCGCATGTCTGTGGTGTCTTGATGAGCGGATAATTTATACGCTTTTTGGCATTGTTTTCATATAGTTTTTAGTAAGTTTAAGCTACTTTTAGGGATGTTTTCACTAGTTTTTATGTTAAATTCATATTTCTGGACTTTACTATGAGTTTGTGTGCTTTTCTGTGATTTCAGGTAAATTCTGACTGAAATTGAGGGATTTGAGCTAAACTCTGAAGAAGGCTGACAAAAGGACTGCTGATGCTGTTGGATTCTGACCTCCCTGCACTCGAAATGGATTTTCTGGAGCTACAGAACTCCAATTGGCGCGCTCTCAACGGCTTTGGAAAGTAGACATCCAGGGCTTTCCAGCAATATATAATAGTCCATACTTTATTCGAAGAATGACGACGTAACTTGGCGTTGAACGCCAAGTACACGCTGCTGTCTGGAGTTAAACGCCAGAAAAACGTCATGATCCGGAGTCAAACGCCCAAAACACGTCATAACCTGAAGTTTGACGCCAAGAAATGCCTCTACACGTGAATTCATCAAGCTCAGCCCAAGCACACACCAAGTGGGCCCCGGAAGTGGATTTATGCATCAATTACTTACTCATGTAAACCCTAGTAGCCAGTCTAGTATATATAGGACATTTATCTATTGTATTAGACATCCTGGATTGTATTTTGATCCTGTGATCACGTTAGAGAGGGCTGGCCATTCGGCCATGCCTGAACTCTTTGCTTATGTATTTTCAACGGTGGAGTTTCTGCACACCATAGATTAAGGGTGTGGAGCTCTGCTGTACCTCAAGTATTAATGAAGTTCTATTATCTTTTATTCAAATCTCTCTTATTCTTATTCCAAGATATTCATTCGTACCCAAGAACATGATGAATGTGATGAGTCAGATTACCCTCATTATCATTCTCAATTATGAACGTGCATGATTGACAACCATGTCCGTTCTACATGCAACAGAGCTTGAATGCGTATCTCTTAGATTCCCCAACAGAATCTTCGTGGTATAAGTTAGATAGTTGGCGGCATTCATCTGGATCCGGAAAGTCCAACCTTGTCTGTGGTGTTCCGAGTAGGATCCTGGGAGTCCGGAAAGTCCAACCTTGTCTGTGGTGTTCCGAGTAGGATTCCGATCATGAGTGACCGTGACGTGCTTCAAACTTTAACCTGCTGGGCGTTGGTGACAGACGCAAAAGAGGGATTCTATTCCAGTAGGAGCGGGAACCAACCGGTGATTAGCCGTACTGTGACAGAGTGCGTTAGCATAGTTTTCACTGTGAGGATGGGATGTAGCCATCAGCCATGGGTGATGCCTCCAGACTGGTTAGCTGTGCGAGTGACAGCCGCACAGGTTATTTCCCCGTGAGGAATGAAAGTAGCCACAGTTGATGGTGAACCCCTATACAAAGCTTGCCATGGAAAGGAGTAAGAAGGATTGAGTAGAAGGAGTAGGAGAGCAGGCGTGCTTGAGCCATGCAGCAGCTGTATATACTTAAAAGATACCTCTACCAATGAATCTGCATAAGTGTTCTATCCCTTTTATTATTCCTTTTTATTTATTTTGAATCTAATCAAGTATCATGTTTAATCTGCCTGACTGAGATTTGCAAGGTGACCATAGCTTGCTTCATACCAACAATCTCTGTGGATTCGACCCTTACTCACGTAAGGTTATTACTTGGACGACCCAGTACACTTGCTGGTTAGTTGAACGAGATTGTGAAGGAAATAAACAATGCCCTCAGAGTATACATCTTTTATAAATACATACAAGTGATCACAATTTCGTCCACCAAGTTTTTGGCGCCGTTGCCGGGGATTGTTCGAGTATGGACAACTGACGGTTCATCTTGTTGCTCAGATTAGGTAATTTTCTTTTCAAAAATCTTTTTCAAAAATTTTTCTTTTATTTTTCGTTTTTACAAACTTTATTTTCGAAAAATAAATCAATAAAAATACAAAAAAATTAGAAAATCATAAAAATCAAAAATATTTTGTGTTTCTTGTTTGAGTCTTGTGTTAATTTTTAAGTTTGGTGTCAATTGCATGATTTTAAAAAAATTTTTCTTGCATTTTTCGAAAATCCCATGCATTCATAGTGTTCTTCATGATCTTCAAGTTGTTCTTGATAAGTCCTCTTGTTTGATCTTGATGATTTCTTGTTTTGTGTCTTTTGTTGTTTCTCATGTGCATTTTTGCATTCATAATTTTCATGCATTAAAGATTTCTAAGTTTGGTGTCTTGCATGTTTTCTTTGCATCAAAAATTTTTTCAAAATTATGTTCTTGATGTTCATCATGATCTTCAAAGTGTTCTTGGTGTTCATCTTGACATTCATAGCATTCTTGCATGCATTCATTGTTTTGATCTAAAAATTTCATGCATTAAATATTTTTGTTGTTTTTCTCTTTCATAATTAAAAATTCAAAAAAATCAAAAAATATCTTTTCCTTATTTTCCTCCAAATTTTCGAAATTTTGGGTTGACTTGGTCAAAAATTTTTAAAATTAGTTGTTTCTTACAAGTCAAGTCAAAATTTCAATTTTAAAAATCTTATCTTTTCAAAATCTTTTTCAAAAATCATATCTTTTTCATTTTTTTTATAAATTTCGAAAATTTCAAAAATATTTTTCAAAATATTTTCAAAATCTTTTTCTTATCTTTTTATCAAATTTTCGAAAAATTAGCTAACAATTAATGTGATTGGTTCAAAAATTTGAAGTTTGTTACTTTCTTGTTAAGAAAGGTTCAATCTTTAAGTTCTAGAATCTTATCTTGTAGTTTCTTGTTAGTTAAGTCAATTTTAAAATTAAATCTTTTTCAAATATCTTTTTCAAATATATCTTTTTATCTTTTATCTTATCTTTTTCAAAATTTGATTTCAAAATATCTTATCTTTTTTTATCTTCTTATCTTTTTCAAATTTTGATTTCAATTCTTTTTCAATCAACTAACTAACTCTTTGTTTGTTTCTTATCTTTTTTTTCAAAACCACCTAACTACTTTTCCCTCTTCTATTTTCGAAAATTCTCCCTCTCTTTTTCAAAAATTCTTTTTAATTGT
Organism: Arachis hypogaea; assembly: GCF_003086295.3. Taxonomy (NCBI): domain Eukaryota; kingdom Viridiplantae; phylum Streptophyta; class Magnoliopsida; order Fabales; family Fabaceae; genus Arachis; species Arachis hypogaea. Next base: position 46,788,270 of record NC_092039.1, on the reverse strand, counting down.
TTTAAATTCTAATTTTAATCTCATCTCATCTTTAATTTTCGAAAATCACTAACCATTTTTTCAAAATTATTTTCGAAAATTCCTTTCTCTTTTCTTCTTCTATTTAATTATTTAATTACTAATACTTCTCTTCACCCCTCTTCATTCATATCCTAACATCTCATCTCACATCTCTGCCATCCTCACAGTTGTGTTTCTTTTCCACTCTTCTTCTACCCCTTTCTTCTTCTACTAACATAAAGGAATCTCTATACTGTGACATAGAGGATTCCTTTTTCTTTTCTTGTTTTCTTCTCTTTCTTATGAGCAGGAACAAGGATAAAGGCACTCTTGTTGAAGCTGATCCAGAACCTGAAAGGACTCTGAAGAGAAAATTAAGAGAAGCTAAATTATAACAATCCAGAGGCAACCTTTCAGAAATTTTCGAACAGGAGAAGGACATGGCAGACGCAAATAATAATGATAATAATGCAAAGAGAATGCTTGGTGACTTTACAAAACCAACATCCAAGTTTGATGGAAGAAGCATCTCCATTCCTGCCATTGGAGCCAATAACTTTGAGCTTAAGCCTCAACTAGTTGCTCTAATGCAACAAAACTGCAAGTTTTATGGACTTCCATCTGAAGATCCCTATCAGTTCTTAACTGAGTTCTTGCAAGTCTGTGATACTGTAAAGACGAATGGAGTTAATCCAGAAGTCTACAGACTCATGCTTTTCCCTTTTGCTGTAAGAGACAGAGCTAGAATATGGTTGGATTCACAACCTAAGGATAGCCTGGACTCTTGGGATAAGCTGGTAACTGCCTTCTTGGATAAATTCTTTCCTCCTCAAAAGCTAAGCAAGCTGAGAGTGGATGTTCAAACCTTCAAACAAAAAGATGGTGAATCCCTCTATGAAGCTTGGGAAAGATACAAGCAGTTGACCAAGAGATGTCCATCTGACATGTTTTCAGAATGGACCCTATTAGATATATTCTATTATGGTCTCTCTGAATTTTCGAAAATGTCATTGGACCATTCTGCAGGTGGATCTATCCACCTGAAGAAAACGCCTGAAGAGGCTCAAGAACTCATTGACATGGTTGCAAACAACCAGTTCATGTATACCTCTGAGAGGAATTCCGTGAATATTGGGGTCCCTCAGAAGAAAGGAGTTCTTGAAATTGATGCTCTGAATGCCATATTGGCTCAGAACAAAATGTTGACTCAACAGGTCAACATTATCTCTCAAAATCTGAATGGATTGCAACATGCATCCAACAATACTAGAGAGGCAGCTTCTGAAGAAGCTTCTGATCCTGAGAACCCTGCCATGGCAGAGGTTAATTACTTAGGTGAACCATATGGAAACACCTATAACCCATCATGGAGAAATCATCCAAATTTCTCCTGGAAGGATCAACAAAAGCCTCAACAAGGCTTTAACAATGGTGGACGCAATAGGCTGAATAATAGTAAGCCATATCCATCATCTTCTCAGCAACAGACAGAGAATGCTGAACAAAATAATTCTAATTTAGCTAATATAGTCTCTGATCTGTCAAAGGCCACTTTCAGTTTCATGAATGAAACCAGATCCTCCATTAGAAATTTGGAGGCACAAGTAGGCCAGCTGAGCAAGAAAGTTATTGAAACTCCTCCCAGTATTCTCCCAAGTAATACAGAAGAAAATCCAAAAGGAGAATGCAAAGCCATTGACTTAGTCAAAATGGCCGAATGCACAAAGGAGGAGGAGAACGAAAATCCTAGTGAGAAAGAACTCCTGGGACGTCCTCCAAGCAAGAAGGAGCTTCCTAATAAGGATCCTGAGGAATCTGAGGCTCACACAGAGACCATAGAGATTCCATTAAATCTCCTTCTGCCATTCATGAGCTCTGACTATTATTCATCCTCTGAGGAGGATGAAGATGTGACTAGTGAGCAAGTTGCTCAATATCTAGGAGCTATCATGAAACTGAATGCCAAGCTATTTGGTAATGAGACTTGGGAAAGTGAACCTCCCTTGCTCATTAGTGATTTGGATACTTGGATTCAGGAAACTCTACCTCAAAAGAGACAAGACCCTGGCAAGTTCTTAATACCTTGCACCATTGGCACCATGAGCTTTGAGAAAGCTCTGTGTGATCTTGGGTCAGGAATAAACCTTATGCCACTCTCTGTAATGGAGAAGCTAGGAATCATTGAGGTGCAACCTGCTTTGTTCTCACTGTAATTGGCAGATAAATCCATGAGAGAAGCTCATGGGATAGTAGAGGACGTGCTTATAAAAGTTGAAGACTTTTACATCCCTGCTGATTTCCTAATCCTAGATACTAGGAAGGAAGATGATGAATGCATCATCCTAGGAAGACCTTTCCTAGCCACAGCAGAAGCTGTGATAGATGTCAACAGAGGAGAGTTAGTCCTTCAATTGAATGGAGAATACCTTGTGTTTCAAGCACATGGCAATCCCTCTGTGACAAAAGAGAGTAAGCATGAAGAGCTTCTCTCAGTTCAAAGTCAAGAAGAGCCCACACAGTCAAACTCTAAGTTTGGTGTTGTGAGGCCACAACCAAACTCTAAGTTTGGTGTCCAAACCCCATATCCAAACTCTAAGTTTGGTGTTGGGACTAGACAACATTGACTTGATTGCTCTGTGGCTCCATGAGAGCCACTGTCAAGCTATTGACATTAAAGAAGCGCTTGTTGGGAGGCAACCCAATTTTATTTATCTAATTTTATTTTATTTTGTTTCTTTGTTATTTTTGTGTTTAATGAGGTACATGATCATGAGGAGTCACGAAAAAATCAAAAAAAATTAAAAACAGAGTCAAAAACAGAAGAAAAAAAATTTTCACCCTGGAGGACGCACGGGCCGGCGTTCAACGCCAAGAAGATGCATCTGGCGGGCGTTCAACGCCAGAACAGAGCATCTTCCTGGCGCTGAACGCCCAAAACAAGCTACATCCTGGCGTTTAACGCCAGGATGCGCACGCAGAGGACAATCTGGCGCTGAACGCCAGAAACAAGCTTGAAACTGGCGTTCAACGCCAGAAACAAGCATCACATGGGCGTTTAACGCCCAGAACATGCACCAATGGGCGTTTGAACGCCAGAATGGTGCATGAAGGCAATTTACACGCCTATAGGGTGAAGGAATGGTATTTCTTTTCACCTCAGGACCTGTGGACCCCACAGGATCCCCACCTCAGGACCTGTGGACCCCACAGGATCCCCACCTACCTTTTCTTTTAATCCTATTCACACTCTCCTAATCCAAATCTCATTCTCAATGTCACCCTTCCCAAAAACCTTCACCAATCACCTCAATTCCTCTTCCCAATTACCCTATGCACCACTCACATCAACCTCCTCTTCCCCATAAACCCCACCTACCCCCACTACATTCAAATTCAATTTCCCACCCATCCCCACCCAAATTGGCCGAAACCTAACCCTCCCCCCCTCCCTATAAATACCTCCCTTTTCTTCTTCATTTTCACACAACATAACCCCTTCTTCTCTACATAGCCGAACCCACTTCTCTCCCTCTCTTCCAAATTCTCTTCTTCTTCTTCTTCTACTCTTCTTTTCTTTTTGCTCGAGGACGAGCAAATTTTAAGTTTGATGTGGTAAAAAGCCTAGCTTTTTATTTTTCATTCACCATCAATGGCACCCAAGACCGGAGTTTCCTCAAGAAAAGGAAAAGGGAAGGCAAAAGCTTCCACTTCCGAATCATGGGAAAAGGAGAGATTCATCTCCAAGAGCCACCAAGACCACTTCTATGATGTTGTGGCAAAGAAGAGGGTGATCCCTGAGGTCCCCTTCAAGCTCAAAAAGAATGAGTATCCGGAAATCCGACATGAGATCCAGAGAAGAGGGTGGGAAGTCGTAACCAACCCCATGCAACAAGTTGAATTATTGATGGTTCAAGAATTCTATGCTAATGCATGGATCACAAGGAACCATGATCAAAGTATGAACCCGAATCCAAAGAACTATATCACAATGGTTCGGGGGAAATACTTAGATTTCAGTCCGGAGAATGTGAGGTTGGCGTTTCATCTACCCATGATGCAAGGTGATGAACGCCCCTACACAAGGAGGGTCAACTTCAATCAAAGGTTGGACCAAGTCCTAATGGACATTTGTGTGGAAGGCGCCCAATGGAGAGTAGACTCCAAAGGCAAACCAGTCCAACTAAGAAGACTGGACCTCAAGCCTGTAGCTAGAGGATGGCTGGAGTTCATCCAAAGATCCATCATCCCTACAAGCAACCGATCTGAAGTTACTGTGGATCGGGCAATCATGATTCATGGCATCATGATTGGAGAGGAAGTAGAGGTTCATGAAGTCATAGCCAATGAACTCTACAAAATAGCTGACAAGCCTTCATACATGGCACGGCTAGCCTTCCCCCACCTCATATGCCATCTATGTTATTCAGCTGGAGTTATCATAGATGGAGATGTCTCCATTGAAGAAGACAAGCCCATCACCAAGAAAAGGATGGAGCAAACAAGGGAAGTCCCTCACGGCCCCCAAGGAGAACATGAGGAAGTTCATCAACAAATACCTCATGGAATGCACTTTCCTCCCAACAACTATTGGGAGCAACTCAGTACCTCCTTAGAAGACTTGAGCCAAAACGTGGAACAACTAAGGGTGGAACACCATGAACACGCCCCCACTCTCCAAGAAATAAGAGAAGATCAAAGAGCTATGAGAGAGGAGCAACAAAGGCAAGGAAGGGACATAGAAGAGTTAAAGAACATCATTGGTCCTTCAAGAAGAAGACGCCACTAGAGGTGGATTCATTCCTTGTTCTTTATTTTCTTTCTGTTTTCTGTTTTTAAGTGTTATGTTTATCTATGTTTTTGTGCTTCTACTTCATGATCATTAGTGTGTAAACCATGCCTTAAAGCTATGAATAAAATCCATTAGTCTTTCACCTCTCTTAAAAGAAAAATGTTTTAATTCAAAAGAACAAGAAGTACATAATTTTCGAAATTATTAGTGAATTTAATTTAATTATATTGATGTGGTGGCAATAACTTTTGTTTTCTGAATGAATGCTTGAACAGTGCATATTTTTGATCTTGTTGTTTATGAGTGTTAAAATTGTTGGCTCTTGAAAGAATGATGAACAAAGAGAAATGTTATTGATGAACTGAAAAATTCATGAATTGATTCTTGAAGCAAGAAAAAGCAGTGAAAAAGAAAAAAAAAGTGGCGAAAAAAAAAATAAAATAGAAAGAAAAAGCAAGCAGAAAAAGCCAATAGCCCTTAAAACCAAAAGGCAAGGGTAGCAAGGATCCAAGGCTTTGAGCATCAATGGATAGGAGGGCCCAAGGAAATAAAATCCAGGCCTAAGCGGCTAAATCAAGCTGTCCCTAACCAAGTGCTTGTGCGAGGTCAGACAATAACGACTCCTCATTTTGTGTTTTCACCAGCATTTCATCCACATATACCTCCATGAGTTTCCCGATATAGTCTGCGAAGACTTTGTTTATTAATCTTTGGTAGGTAGCTCCTATGTTTTTGAGTCCGAATGGCATGACGACATAACAATAGTTTGCTTTTGGAGTTTAGAATGAGGTCTTTTCTTGATTAGGTGGATACATTGGGATTTGATTGTATCCTAAATAAGCATCCATGAATAAGAGGTACTTGTATCCAGAGGAGACATCCACTAGAGTGTCGATATTTGGGAGTGGATAGGGATCTTTCGGGCAAGCTTTGTTGAGATCAGTGTAGTCGGTGCATATCCGCCACATCCCATTTGATTTTTTTACCAAGATGACAATAGCTAGCCATAGTGGGTATTTGACTTCTCTTATGAATCCTGCCTCCAGTAGAGCTTGTACCTATTCTTCCACAGCTTGGGATCTTTCGGGTCCAATTTTTCTACGTTTCTGTTGTACTGGCCGAGATCCTTGGTATACTGCCAGCTTATGGCACATTAGTTTGGGGTCTATGCCCGCATGTCTGTGGCCTTCCATGCAAAGATGTCAACATTGTTCCTTAGGAACTGAATCAGAGGCTCCTTTACATCTCCATTTAAGGTTGCCCTAATTTTTGTTGTTTTGTCTGGGGTGTCTTGATGAGCGGATAATTTATACGCTTTTTGGCATTGTTTTCATATAGTTTTTAGTAAGTTTAAGCTACTTTTAGGGATGTTTTCACTAGTTTTTATGTTAAATTCATATTTCTGGACTTTACTATGAGTTTGTGTGCTTTTCTGTGATTTCAGGTAAATTCTGACTGAAATTGAGGGATTTGAGCTAAACTCTGAAGAAGGCTGACAAAAGGACTGCTGATGCTGTTGGATTCTGACCTCCCTGCACTCGAAATGGATTTTCTGGAGCTACAGAACTCCAATTGGCGCGCTCTCAACGGCTTTGGAAAGTAGACATCCAGGGCTTTCCAGCAATATATAATAGTCCATACTTTATTCGAAGAATGACGACGTAACTTGGCGTTGAACGCCAAGTACACGCTGCTGTCTGGAGTTAAACGCCAGAAAAACGTCATGATCCGGAGTCAAACGCCCAAAACACGTCATAACCTGAAGTTTGACGCCAAGAAATGCCTCTACACGTGAATTCATCAAGCTCAGCCCAAGCACACACCAAGTGGGCCCCGGAAGTGGATTTATGCATCAATTACTTACTCATGTAAACCCTAGTAGCCAGTCTAGTATATATAGGACATTTATCTATTGTATTAGACATCCTGGATTGTATTTTGATCCTGTGATCACGTTAGAGAGGGCTGGCCATTCGGCCATGCCTGAACTCTTTGCTTATGTATTTTCAACGGTGGAGTTTCTGCACACCATAGATTAAGGGTGTGGAGCTCTGCTGTACCTCAAGTATTAATGAAGTTCTATTATCTTTTATTCAAATCTCTCTTATTCTTATTCCAAGATATTCATTCGTACCCAAGAACATGATGAATGTGATGAGTCAGATTACCCTCATTATCATTCTCAATTATGAACGTGCGTGATTGACAACCATGTCCATTCTACATGCAACAGAGCTTGAATGCGTATCTCTTAGATTCCCCAACAGAATCTTCGTGGTATAAGTTAGATAGTTGGCGGCATTCATCTGGATCCGGAAAGTCCAACCTTGTCTGTGGTGTTCCGAGTAGGATCCTGGGAGTCCGGAAAGTCCAACCTTGTCTGTGGTGTTCCGAGTAGGATTCCGATCATGAGTGACCGTGACGTGCTTCAAACTTTAACCTGCTGGGCGTTGGTGACAGACGCAAAAGAGGGATTCTATTCCAGTAGGAGCGGGAACCAACCGGTGATTAGCCGTACTGTGACAGAGTGCGTTAGCATAGTTTTCACTGCGAGGATGGGATGTAGCCATCAGCCATGGGTGATGCCTCCAGACTGGTTAGCTGTGCGAGTGACAGCCGCACAGGTTATTTCCCCGTGAGGAATGAAAGTAGCCACAGTTGATGGTGAACCCCTATACAAAGCTTGCCATGGAAAGGAGTAAGAAGGATTGAGTAGAAGGAGTAGGAGAGCAGGCGTGCTTGAGCCATGCAGCAGCTGTATATACTTAAAAGATACCTCTACCAATGAATCTGCATAAGTGTTCTATCCCTTTTATTATTCCTTTTTATTTATTTTGAATCTAATCAAGTATCATGTTTAATCTGCCTGACTGAGATTTGCAAGGTGACCATAGCTTGCTTCATACCAACAATCTCTGTGGATTCGACCCTTACTCACGTAAGGTTATTACTTGGACGACCCAGTACACTTGCTGGTTAGTTGAACGAGATTGTGAAGGAAATAAACAATGCCCTCAGAGTATACATCTTTTATAAATACATACAAGTGATCACAATTTCGTCCACCATGACTTCGATCTGAACTACTTCAATCTTGCCCTTAGGTTGCGGACGAAGTTCTTCCCGACCTCGAACTCCACCGAGCTCGATGGTGTAGATTTCTTCTCTTTTTCCCTTGAGGTTCAGACCTTGTTGTAACAACATCGCACTATTTTCTAGTCTCCTTTTATCGTAGCGATCTGATAAACCACTATTTTGTGGTTTATCTGGTGCTAATTTCAGTGGTTTTTGCCAACTCTTTATTCACTTATTCATACTATTTGCATGATTTTACAATTCCTTCCTAATTATGCTCTATAATTGAAAACCAGCTCCCTAAGCTTTTAAATTGTGTATTTTTAATGTCCTCTCATACCATTCGATGCCGTGATCCGTGTGTTCAGTGTTTTCAGGCTCAACAGGGAAGGAATGGCGTAGATGATGGAAAGGAAGCTTGCAAAAATGGAAGGAACACAAGAAACTAAGGAGATAACCAGCGATCACCGATGAACACCCATGGCTCACGCGTGCGTGTCATATAAAAAATTTGCAGCAACGCGTGCGCGTGCCTGACGCGTACGTGTGGATTGGAGTTCTGCAATATGACGCGAGCGCGTGCTTGACGCAAACACGTGACACGCCAAAATGACTAGCAACGCGTACGCGTGACATGCACGATCTGCAGAATTAACAGAAAATGCTGGGGGCAATTTCGGGCCGAGTTTTGACCCAATTTTTGGCCCAAAAACACAGAATAGAGCCAGAGAACATGCAGAGACTCAAAACACATCCTCATTAGCATAGTTTAGTATTTTAGATTAGTATCTAGAGAGAATCACTCTTCCTCTAGGTTTTCTTTACATTCATAGTTTATTAGTTTTATGCTTTTGCTTTGGATTTTGGATATTGAAGAGTCATTATCTCCGTTGAAGTTACTATTATAGTTTGTTTCCTTATTTACTTACTCCTTTAGTTGTTTATTAACCCTGTTCAGATTACTATGTTGCATTTTGGATTTATTAATACAGTTTATTTCTTTTCCTTTTAATCAATTTTCAATCTTTATTCTATTTAATTTATCATGTCTTCTTCTATTATTCTGTGAGTATTTTATTCATATCAATGGAGTAAATCCCCCAACTTGAATAGAAGTTGATTAAAAGGAGAACCTTGAGTTGAAATACTCAAGTGCTAATCCTAATGGATGGTTGATGACTGACAACTCTAGTCTCTAACTCTAATCCTTACTTAGCAGAGGATTAGGACCTGAGGATATAGTTTGTTAGTTAGTTACTTGACTTTTCCTTATTCATTAAGGGATGACCAAGTAAGATAACAATCTTTTATGATTACACTTGGGGATTTCCAACAAGGATAGAACTTCCAATTAATCTTCTCTCGGTCAAGGCTTTTATCTGAAGTTACCATTATTTATTTCTCTGTTTCTCTAACTCAAAAATTTCTTGGAAAACCTTTGATTAATAAAATAGCACTCTCTCTACAACTCGTTGGGAGACGACCTGGGATTCATACTCCCATTATTTTATTTCTAAATTTTGTGACAACCCCTTCAAAATTGATACGCGGAATCAACATTGGTTAAGAGCTATACTTACAACGTTGTTTTCTCTATAAACTATTGATCGGTGATTTTTCCATACGTTAATTTTTGACACTGTTGCGGGGGAGTTGCAACAGTGTGCTAATTTATTGGTTGGATTTTTAATTTATTTGCATTTTATTTTATTTTATTTTATTACCATGAGCTGTATGTTTTTTTCATTGAATGATGCGTTCACTACCTGATCCGAGCCTACCCGTATTTGATCCTGAAATTGAAAGAACTATCTCACGTATAAGGCAGGCTCGGCGTCGGTTAGTCATTTTTAAGGACAGATTTGAAACATCATTTAAGGAAGAAACAGGCTCCTTTTCTACTGATTTGGTTGATTTGAGCGCAGAGGACATGGCAGCTCCCAAGAGGATTACTTTTCAGGAGGCAGGAGCTCCGGACTTTACATTACCACCTTTCCAAGCACGTCATCCAAATCTAGGTGCAGATATCGAACTAAAGACTGCACTAATTAATCTACTATCGATGTTTCATGCCTTACTTGCTCAAGAGCCTCTCAAGCACCTAAGAGATTTTTAGATAGCTTGTTATACTGTCAGGCATAATGGTGCAATTAAGACTTCTATTCTGCTAGCAGCATTCCCATTTTCTCTTGAGGGAAAGGCGAGGGAGTGGTACTACACTCAACCTGAAGTAGTTGTTACTAACTGGGATACACTCAGGAGAGAATTCCTACAAAAATATTTTCCAGCTGAAGTTACTGATAGACTAAGGAAAGAGATTTCAATGATCATCCATGGCGAATCCGAGACTCTCTACGAGTACTGGGAGTGCTTCACTAATCTCCTAGACGCATGCCCCCACCACATGATTGACAAGTTGGTGTTGATCGGCTACTTCACACAAGGCATGAAGCCTCAGGATAAGACTACATTAGATAGTGCAAGCAATGGTTCTCTGAAAAAGTACAAGATCATAGATGAAGCATGGCAATTGATCGCCGACCTGGCTGAGTCTGCTCAGACTCACAAGTGCAACAGGAACAACCATCCCAAGGCTGTGGCAGAGGTTTCCTCTAGCAGCGAGAATACTGCTCTCACACAATCACTATGTGAGATGACCAACCTACTGAAGCAGATACATTTGGGCCAGCAACAGTCTCAACCCCTTTCACCACAACGTAGCCAACAACTGGTTCCTCAGAGAGTATGGGGAATATATGCTAATTATAGTCATTACGCTGATGAATGTCCACAGCTCCAACATAAGGACAACACCTTGGCAGCTACTCACAATTTCTATGACCACCCGAATCAAGGACACTATCAACAAGGCAGCAACTATAACCAAGGTGGAAACTTTAACCAAGGTTGGCAGGACAACTCTAACCAGGGTTGGAGAGATAATTCCAACCAGTGATGGAGGGATAACTACAACAGAGGAGGCAGAGACAACTATGGAAATCAGAGGTGGAACAAAAATAACAACCAGCAAAATCAGTATCAGCAGAATCCTTCATATCAACAGCAGAACCAGAACCAGCCTTACAGTTATAGAGCACCTCACCAAAGGTAGTTCCAACCACCACAAAATAACCAATAGCAGACCCCTCAGATTACTTACCCCTATTTCTCTTCTAATGACGAGTTACTACACTCGATTGATCAAAAACAAAAGACCATGGAGAACAACCTCACTTCTACCTTGAACGGTCTAAACTCTACCTTGTAAGCTCTCGTCTCACAGATTGGATCACTAAATAACTCCAATAACCAGCCTTCAAACTCCAGTGGAATTTCCTCTCAACCTTTACCCAACCCCAAGGGAGGTATCAATGCCATCACTTTGAGGTCTGGAACCACACTGTAAGAAAGGAATCCAGAGGAGCCAAGCTCATTAGAACACGCCCCAATAGAGGACGTGGTTAAAGTGGAGGAGGTTGAAGAAGAAGATGAAGTGCAAAACTTGGTTGAAGAAGAAATACCTCACCCCAGGAATGGAGCACCAAGGGACACAGAAACTGCAGGAGACGCCGTCCATATTCCATTTCCGCACCTTGCAAGGAAGCCCAGAAAGTAGATGGAACTCGATCCCAAAATGGTAGAAATCTTCAAAGAGATTGAGGTAACTGTTCCCCTTTTTGACGTTATTCAGCAAGTACCTAAATATGCAAAATTTCTAAAAGATTTGTGCATACATAAGGATAAGATTAACAAATTAGAAACTATTCCTTTAGGTAGCTCAATATTTGCTTTAATGGGGGCTATACCTGAAAAATATAGTGACCCAGGTCCATGCATGGTTAACTGTACCATCGGGGGTGTAATATTCTCTGACTGCAAGTGTGATTTAGGAGTGTGCGTGAGTATTATGCCATTGTCTATATATGATGCTCTGAGGCTCCCTCCTTTAAAAAGGTCGGCAGCTCGTTTTGTGTTAGCAGATAAAAGCATTATTACAGTAGTTGGAATTGCTGAGGACGTGCTGGTGAGCATTAAGGGGCTCACATTTCCCATTAACTTTTATATCCTGGAGATGCCCCAAAATGACTCAGGGAAGTCGTCATCCATCCTGCTTGGAAGACCGTTCCTGAAGACTTTGAAGTTCAATCTGGATGCCTTTTCTGGAACCTATTCTTTTGAGATAGATGGCCGAGCAGTGAGCTTCAATCTGAATGAAGCTATGAAGCATCCTCCAGAAGATCATTCCATCTTCAAGTGCGACATCATTGATGAGACTGTAGCTGCAGTCACCCAAGAAGAATTGGAAGAGATGCACATGGAGCACGGTCCAAGTATGGGAAAATCCTCTAAACATAATGAGGACGCCTTACCATCATCACTAGCTTCAGAAGATCCAATGCCTAGTCAGGAGCAGAAACTGGAGTTAAAGCCTCTTCCACCCCACCTCAAGTATGCTTACCTTAAGGATAAACAAAAGCTCTCAGTCTCATTGCAAGGGAACTCACTCCCCAACAAAAGGAGCAGCTACTTAGTGTGTTGAGAAGACACAAGAAGGCCATTGGGTGGAGCTTGGTGGATATAGTAGGCATCAGCCCTCAAGTTTGTGAGCATAAGATGTTTTTAGAAGAGGGAGCAAGGCATATCCGTCAACCTCAGAGAAGACTGAACCCCACCATACTGGAGGTTGTTAAGAAGGAAGTGACCAGATTACTTGAGGCAGATATCATCTACCCCATCTCAGACAGTGAGTGGGTCAGTCCAGTACAAGTGTGATGTGTGGAAAACAATCAAACACAAAACTCACCGGCAAGTGTACCGAGTCGCATCAAGTAATAATAACTCACATGAGTGAGGTCGATCCCACAGGGATTGAAAGATTGAGCAATTTTAGTTAGGTGGTTGATTTAGTCGAGAAAACAAGTGTTGATTTGAGTGATTTGTATTCAACAGAAGCTAAATTGCATGAAATATAAAGGGAGAGGGGGAGTTAACAGTAAATCAAAGGGCAAAGGAAGTAAAGGAGCTGAATCTTAAAGTGCAAGTAATGTAAATGACAGAAGCTTAGATTGCAAGAAATGTAAATAGCTGAAGCTTAGAGTGCAAGAAATGTAAATTGCTTGAATAATAAAAGGCTTTGGGGGCTGGGATCTCAGAAATTAAACAAGGAAATGTAAATATCAATCAACGGAGAAGTAAAAGATGAATTAAAATGCAGCACATCTCAAACATAAAAGGAAAATTGCTTGAAGAAGCAATACAGAAAGTGAATTCAACTTAATTATAAAATCTAAAAGAGAATTTGAAGATCTCAGGCATTGAATGAGACTAGAAAACAAGTCTAGATCTCAATTCCTTCTTTGATCCAACAAAGAATAATTGCAGAAGAAATAGAGATGAAAGCAATAAAGGAAACTTAGATCCAAATCACAATTCCTTGAAATTATATAGAAAGTAAACAAAGAGAGATCTCAGAACAAGAATGAAACAGAATTCCTTCAATTCTCAATCCAAGATTTAAAACAAAGAATGGATAGTGTAGAAGTAAGAACAAATAGAAAGAAAATTTAATTCTCTATCCCAATTCCCAAACCCAAAGCTAAAATCTAAAATGAGCTCAAAAATAAAAAAATGAAAATGTAAAAATGTCAAAAATGTCCTCTCTAAATCAAACTAACTTCTATTTATACACTTCCTATTTTTTTTTGAATTTCAGAATTTGGAGTGGGCCTTTTAATTTGGTGAAAGATTGAATTTAAATGGAATTTTAATTGAATTTGGACTATGGGTGCTGCTCCCAGTAGAGTGCTCCGTTAACTAATTGAGCGCAGCACTCCCCTTTATTTCCTTGGCCCAGCCTTCTTTGTAGTGCGACAAACCTTCCCTTGGGCAGCCTCATAGTGCTCGGTTGAAAAGGAGAGCGCAGCGCTCCATTGCCTTTTGTCTTGCCAATTCTTGCACGCCCCAAGTGTTGTTTCCTTCCAATTTGTTGCGCTCCAACTCCTTGTTCGTGTCACACTCCATAGCGCTTAGTGAATGGAGTGAACGAGCACTCCTTTGTTGTGGAATGATGCTCACTTTCAAGCCTTGGTGGAAGCATTTAGGAAACAACCAAAGGTAGCGCTCTTCAAGCTCCCTGGTTCGACTCCATGCCAAACCATTTTGGCTAATCTTCTTTCCCTAAGCGCTCCTTCCTTAAGTGTAAGCTCCCAAGTTCGATTCCTTGTGAAGCCGTGTTGGCTTATTTTCCTTGCAAGTAGCACTCCTTCCATCTCTTGGTTCATGGGTTCGAAACTTTGTGGCTTCATTAGCAAACATTGCACCTTGAATTTATTTGAAGTGGAGCCCGATAAAGTTAAGTGACTTAACCGAGCGCTATGTTTGTTGTCTTATTTTCTTTGGTTCCTTGTAGCACTCGGTTAAGTGAGAGAGCACAGCATTCCTTGCCTTTGCTTCTTTGGCTTGGATTAGCGCTCAAATAGAGAGCGCTACGCTCACTTTAGTGAGCACTGTGCCGTTACTTCCTTGGGTGAGCCACGCTTTTGCTTCCTTAAGCCACGGTTTTGTTTCTTTAGTGCGCCACACTTTGTGTTTCCTTAAGCCACGCTTTCCTTGTTTCTTTCTTTTTTTCACCTACATGTAATCAAAACAACCAATTAAAGTATCACCAAATTCACAAGGTTTATAAATCATTCAAAAACCAATTAATTTTAGCCTAAACCTCGTGATTTAGTGTTAAATAAAGGATGGTTGATTGATTCAACAAAATCATGCAATTCCACTCCAAATCACTTACTTATAATGCAAGAAAATGCATAAAACCTAATGAAACAAGTGAAAAATGCTTGAAAAGCTACCATAAGATGACTTGTCATCACAACACCAAACTTAAACCTTACTTGTCCCCAAGCAAGCACTAAACATAAGAGAAAATGAAATGAAATAGAGAAGTATGCATGTCCTTATTTAGCAGATAATTGAACTTGGTAAAATCCAGACAATGGTAACTCATTTATTCTTTGTTGACAGATAAGAAATGTTTCCTTAAAGGTTCATTAGACTTGCAGCTATACTGTCTTACTTTTTCCCTTGCTAGTTTTTCCTTCTTTATTTTGCTTAGAAAGCTTATTACTTAATGAAGGTTTGGTGGCAAATGTTCCAGCATCCTTTTGGCTCAATTTTTGCTCAACATTTCTTCACCACATACACATGACTCACAATTTCTTCCTAGGAACATTGATGCCGAACATCTCTTTGGATCACTAAATGTTTTGTAGCTAGGTTGCTCTTGATAGTGGACTTTTGGTTGGCAATCCCAAATTAGTTGATCTAAGTGGCCAAGTTTCAAAATACTCCTCAGAACCTACTTGTCCAAGCATATCCTATTACAAAAACACCATAGGCATATGTCCTAGGGTCCAAGCTATTGGTGTCTAGCCTTATTGTTTGTTTCTTTGCCAATTCTTGGCTTTTCTCTTTCTTTTCTTTTTGTTTTGATTCATTCTCAAGGGATTTTCATTAATTGACAGATTATAGCAGCAAACTAACTCACACTTCAAAGAATCATGTTATTATGCAGCTTTTTATTTTATGAGCTAACAATTGAATCAAACAAGTACCACCACTGACTTTCACTTTAACTTCTGCAACATTGGACTTTCACTTCCTTATCCAGACACTTTTCTTTTATTTAAGCAGCAGGGATATGAAACCAAATTCAAGCTAATGATGGATGACAAACATAATGCAATTCACTTGTAAGGAAACTACTCAGAATATGAAAGTGCGTAACATAAAGCAATTGGAGGCATCTCATGTTGCAGGGATACATCTTCTATATTTAATTGAAAAACATGAAAGAAACTCCACCACCTTCTAATTTTCATGCTCCTTGCTTGATTCTCCTTTCTTCTTCCTCATCTTGGTGTAATCTTGAGGCTCTTCAATAGGGCACCTCCTATCCTAAATACGATCCATCAGACTTGAGAGTCCAGCCTTCTCCACTCTATACATTGTACATGCTGTATGCTTCTTGGTTCTTGCTCTCTGACGGTCCACTAACTCTTGGCATTGCTCAAAAGGCTTGATCCGTGGATTCAATGCTGGCATGTTGTGGGTCAAATAATCCAACTTTGCTTGGGTGTCTTTATCATACTCTGTCCTTTCTGCGTATCAATTCTCTCTAATGGTATGATATAGATTCTTCCATTGGTATATATTTTGAGTGTATTCCCCATATTTGGATCGTCGCAGGGACAATCTATCATATGACTCTCAAAAAGCTGCTGCTTGTTCTTTTTGCCCCTCAAGAATTCTTGTCTGAAATTCTTGCTGTTGAATCATCATTTGTTGTTGCCAGTTCTCTTATCACTCCTCCATATGGTGCTGCCATCTCTCTCTATCATCTCTATCCTTCAAATATTGCTCCTGTTGCCTCAGATATTGTTCTTGCTGTTGCTCCTGTGCTCTCATGAATTTTTGAGACATTTCCTCAATTGTTCTCTGCATTTGACTCAAATCCAGTGCATCAGGAGCCTGCTCTCCC
Source organism: Arachis hypogaea (assembly GCF_003086295.3). Lineage (NCBI taxonomy): Eukaryota > Viridiplantae > Streptophyta > Magnoliopsida > Fabales > Fabaceae > Arachis > Arachis hypogaea. The sequence continues at coordinate 46,771,864 of NC_092039.1, read as the reverse complement.
TCCACTTGTGGTCTTCTTATTCTACTTTGAGTTCTTCTTTCCTCTTGATCGTCATCTTCAGTAATACCTTCCATGCTTCTCTTTGTGATTCCCTTTTCTCCTTTTACTTTCTCAGTGTCTTCGTCTTCAAAGAGCACCCCAGCCCTGTTGCATAGCCTTAGAATGGTGCTTGGATGACCAAGCCTATCCAATTTGCTTGTTTTTTCAGCCATCTATTGAATACTGTCGGCTATGAGTTGTGAGAGGTTGATTTCTCCGCTATGTAGGATGCAGTATGTCAAGAGTGCTCGCTTGACTATGACCGCTGAGGTGTTTCCAGTAGGGAGTATAGATCTCCTTACTATCTCATACCACCCCTTGGCCTAAGGAGTAAGATCTAGTCTTTTCAAGTGGCTTGGGGCTCCCTTTGAGTCTCTTTCCCAGTCTTCCAAACATATCCCCTGTAATATCTCATCAGGGTCATTCTCTCCCTGCATTCTATCCTCAAAGCTAAGCTCTCTATAGGTTATTCTCCTCAACTGTAGGATCCTCATAACTAATGATGGACTAAAATCCACCTCAACACCTCTGACATAACTCTTATAAGGGGGTTATCCTTGCTTTCTTTCATAGTATTTGCGTAGAATTCTCTTATCATGACTGTACTGATATCAACGAAAGGATCGCATAAAAGTTCCCACCACCTTTCCTTAGTGATTTTCCTTATGATGGGATACTCCCCTTCCCTCAGTCTGAAGCCCATCTCAGGAATGACATGCTTTAATTTCAGAGCCTATGATATCTTGCTTCATGAAACTAAGATTTAAATTTCTATGCATCATATGTTGGGGTTTCGGCCACCATTAGTTCCTTTCCCTTTCTTCTACTAGAACTTGATAGGGCCATGAGTTTAGAAAGAGGGAAGAAACAATGGTGAACTTTGGTTGGGGTGAGGTTCGGTTTTGTTGTAAAAGGAAGGGAAAATGATGTGCTGTTTGGGGAAGAGGGGCGCTGAACGTGTTTTTAGTTAAGTGAAAGGTGAAACAAAGGCTTATAAGTGTGAGGAAAGCTTGTATGAATGTGTAGCTCATGAAGTGTCTCAAACAATTTATAGACAAGGCATCAAGGCTTTGAACAAAAACACACTTGAAGAGAGCAATTCGGTTAAACCTATGGAAGGTGAAGATTGAGCAAAATGTTATAGGAAGCTCATGAGATGAATAGCTTGCATGCATAGTTTAAGGTTGACAAGGATTCCTTCTCCATTGGATGCTTGAGGTTCGGTCTCCAAGGGTGTGAAACATGAAGATTTTGTTTTCCAAGGGAGCATGCTTCTCTAAGCACATATGACTCTCCTCCCTTGGCTTGTCATAGCCGTGTCTTCCTTCTCTTTTTGTCTTCTTCTCAATCTTCTTTTTCCTATTCAATTAAATCAAAGAAATAGTAAGCCTTAAGAATTAAAAGTGGCACGGTGGTGTGGTGAATAGAATTTACACAATTCAACATGTTCCTTATTCATAAATAACCAATTGTGCTCCTTAGATAGTGAACCAAAATTTGTTGGACACCAAACTTGTTCCTTGCTAAGGATCAATGTAAAAATGAAAATAATTCATCACAATTGGTACATTCATCATAAGGAACATTTTATTTTCAATCATAAACTCCTAAATTGAAACAATGTATGATCCATCTACTCATAAATTTGATCTTATGAGCAAAAATGAGTTTTCTGGAATTTAATGTATATGCAGACACCAAACTTAATGTTTGGCTATATTCTCCATCAAAATGAATGATCATATAGTCTAAGAAAGCTAGAAAAGCTATTTTGGAGTGCTTTCAGGCACACCAAACTTAGAAATCTAGCATATGTTTAAAGATCATGTATGTAAGTATCAAATATATTCATGAGAACTCAAATTCATGATAGAAGGATCATTGTTTATTGGAATTAAAATCTAAACAAAAATTTTAAATCATGGGTTGCCTCCTATGAAGCGCTCTTTTATTGTCACTAGCTTGACATTGGGCCTTCATTAGGGTGGTTGATGATTGTAGTGTTTCAGCTTGTCTCCCCTCACAGTGAGCTTCCTTCCAGTGCCTCGATGCTCAATCTCTGCATGCTCTAGTGAGAGTATCCTGCTGATAGTGTAGTAGTCATCAGCTTGTTAGGTTGTCCCCAACTGTTGGTAGATTAATTGTACTTTATCTCCCTTTGAAAATCCCTCAGTTGGGATCTTTTTGTTCTTCTACCCTTTTGAGCTTTTTTCTACCTTTTCTTCCTCCTTCTTGGTGATCCTTCTCCTTTCACAGTGGGCTGCATTTCATTTTCTTCTTGCTTTCCTTCATCACTCTGCACAATTTCATTCTACTTCAGTCCTGCTTTGTATCTTATTTCTTGCTTTGGAAGGAAATTAATGAGTGTCTTGTTGGTTTCTTCCTTCTACTGCAAGTCTTCTTTGTTGATCTCCATGCAGTCTTTCTTTTCATCAGAGTGTTGTGTTTTTGGAAAGACATTTAGAGTAATACTTTCATCATGCACTCTCAGGATCAATTCCCCTTGTTCCACATCTATAATAGCCCTTGTTGTGGCTAAGAATGGTCTTCCTAGTATGATGGAATTACCTCCTTCCTCATCTAGGTCCAGAATCACAAAGTCTGCAAGGAATATAAACTTATCCACTTTGACCAAAAGGTTTTCAATCACACCTTTGGGAAACACCACAGACTTGTCCACTAGCTCTAGTGACATCTGTATGGGCTTTACCTCCTCTATGCATAGCCTTTTCATCAGAGAAGAGGGCATTAGATTGATGCTAGCTCCTAAGTCACACATTGCTTTATTGATGCTTATGTTGCCAATGGTACAAGGTAGGAAAAAGTTCCAGGGTCTTCAAGTTTTGAGGGAAGCCCTTTCTGGATTAATGCATTGCATTCTTCAGTGAGCAATATAGTTTCCTTCTCATGCCAACTTCTCTTTTTATTGATAAGTTCCTTCAAGAACCTTGCATACAAAGGCATCTGCTCTAATGCCTCAGCCAGTGGAATATTAATCTCCAATTTCTTGAAGACCTTAAGGAATTTGGGGAAGTGTTGATCCTTAGTCTCCTTGTTGAACCTTTGAGGGTATGACAAGGGAGGTGTGAAAGTCTTCTCCACTTGATTCCATCCTTGAGATGGTTCTTCCATTATTTGCTTCCATTTCCTTGAGATTTGTGGCTGCTTCTCTCCCTCTTTAAGCTTCTCTTGAGCTTGCTTGCTTGCTGTCAACTCTTCTTTGTTGCTGGCTTCCTCATTCTCAATAGGCTTCTTGTCATTCACCAAGGTTTTTCCACTCCTTAGCTGTATAGCTTTGCATTCTTCTTTAGGATTTGGAATGGTGTCACTTGGGAGTGAGCTTGTTGGCCTTTCAATCACAGCTTGCTTGGAAAGCTACCCAATCTGCCTTTCTATATTTCGTATGGAAGCTTCATTGTTCTTGTTTGTAAGCTTTTGCTGTTTCATCATTTTTTCCATCAATATCTCCAAGTTGGAGATTCTCTAAGTGTCTTGTGATGCTTGTGACTGGTTGTGAAGTGTTGAAAGTGGCTGATGGTTGTTTTGGTTAATGGTTGTGTTATTGGGTGGATAGTAGTTAGAATTTGGGTAGTTATTTTCGGGTTTTCTATATGGATTATGGTTTGTGTTTTGCTGGTTGTGGTTGCTGATGTTTCTTGAGTTATTTTGGTTTGAATGTTTTTGCCATGGCTACTGATTTTGATTGTGGTTATCTTCCCATCTAAGGTTGGGGTGGTTCTTCCAAGATGGGCTATAGGTGTCACCATAAACTTCATTTTTACCTGAGCCTTGGTTGTGCATATATTGAATCTATTTCTGCTGCTGATCTTCTTAGTTCTCTTCATTCTGCCCCCATGTGGTTGATGGTTGGCTTGTATTCACTGCTACAACTTGGAGGTTATCAATCCTCTTAGCCATTTGCTCAAACTATTGCTGAATTTGCTGCTGCATCATTTTGTTTTGAGCTAGGATTGAGTCCACTCTTTCCAACTCTAGCACTCCTTTCCTTTGTGATGGTTGGCATTGTCTTTGATGAGCAAAGAAGTATTGATTGTTTGCCACCATATCAATGAGATTCTGGGCCTCCTCTGCAGTCTTCATCAATTGTAAGGAGCCTCATGCTGACTGATCTAGTGCTTCTTGAGCCTTCAGAGTTAAACCTTCATAAAAATTCTGAAGTATGTCCCATTCATTGAACATTTCAGGGGGCACTTTCTTATCAGGGTCTTATATCTCTCCCAAGCCTCATAGAATGACTCCCCATCCATCTGAGTGAATGTTTGGACCTTCGTTTTGAGTTTAATGATCCTTTGGGGAGGATAGAGCTTGGCTAAGAACTTGTTCACTGGATCTTCCCAATTGTTGATGCTATCTCTTGGAAATGACTCCAACCATTGAGTAGCTTTGTCTCTGAGGGAAATGGAAATAACAATAGCTTGTAAATATTAGGATGCACTCCATTGGTTTTGACAGTATCACAAACCCTCAGAAAAGTAGATAAGTGTTGGTTTGGATCTTCAAGTGGTCCTCCTTCATATGAACAATTGTTTTGTACCAAAGTGATGAGCTGTGGCTTCAATTCAAAGTTATTTTCATTGACATTTGGGGTAAGGATGCTACTCCCACAATTCCTAGGATTAGGAAATGTATATGAAGCTAAGACTATCCTCTGTGGTTGGCCATTGTTGTTGGCCACTCCTACTGGTGGATTTGTTGGATTCTCCTCCAATGACTCCCTTTCCTCTAGCTTCCCTTCTCAGTCTTCTAAGGGTTCTTTCGTCACGATCACCAGAGGTGGAGACCTCTCTCCTAGCTTCTGTCATAAAACCACAACAACAAAAAACACAAGAGCACTCTGTAGTTTGAGTGCAATGAGAGTTAGTAGAGACAAAGTCACAAATAGTTAGTATGCTGGTAAAAAAATAAAGAAAATAAACATAAACAAATAAAAAGTGCTTAATCTAGACCACTACCTTACTTAATCATTGTCAATCTAGTCAATCCCCGGCAACGGCGCCAAAAACTTGATGTGTGGAAAATGATCCAACACAAAATTCACTGGCAAGTGTACCAGGTCGCATCAAGTAATAATAACTCACATGAGTGAGGTCGATCCCACAGGGATTGTAGGATTGAGCAATTTTAGTTAGGTGGTTGATTTAGTCAAGCAAACAAGTGTTGATTTGAGTGATTTGGATTCAACAGAAGCTAAATTGCATGAAATTTAAAGGAGATGGGGAGTTAACAGTAAATCAAAGGGCAAAGGAAGTAAAGGAGCTGAATCTTAAAGTGCAAGTAATGTAAATGACAGAAGTTTAGATTGCAAGAAATGTAAATAGCTGAAGCTTAGAGTGCAAGAAATGTAAAAATTGCTTGAATAATAAAGGGCTTTGGGGGCTAGGATCTCAAAAATTAAACAAGGAAATGTAAATATCAATCAACAGAGAAGTAAAAGATGAATTGAAATGCAGCAGATCTCAAACATAAAAGGAAAATTGCTTGAAGAAGCAATACATAAAGTGAATTCAACTTAATTATAAAATCTAAAAGAGAAGTTGAAGATCTCAGGGATTGAATGAGACTAGAAAACAAGTCTAGATCTCAATTCCTTCCTTGATCCAACAGAGAATAATTGCAGAAGAAATATTGATGAAAGCAATAAAGGAAACTTAGATCCAAATCACATTTCCTTGAAATTATGCAGAAAGTAAACAAAGAGAGATCCCAGATCAAGAATGAAACAGAATTCCTTCAATTCTCAATCCAAGATTCAAAACAAAGAGTGAAGAGTGTAGAAATAAGAACAAAGAGGAAGAGAATTTAATTCTCAATCCCAATTCCAAAACCCAAAGCTAAAATCTAAAATGAGCTCAAAAATAAAAAAACGAAAATGTAAAAGTATAAAAGAGGTCCTCTCTAAATCAAACTAACTTCTATTTATACACTTCCTATTTTTTTTTGAACTTCAAAATTTGGAGTGGGCCTTTTAGTTTGGAGAAGGATTGAATTTAAATAGAATTTTAATTGAATTTGGACCATGGGTGCTGCACCCAGTAGAGTGCTCGGTTAACTAATTGAGCGCAGCACTCCCCTTTATTTCCTTGGCCTAGCCTTCTTTGTAGCGCGACAAACCTTCCCTTGGGCAGCCTCATAGCGCTTGGTTGACAAGGAGAGCGTCGCGCTCCATTGCCTTTTGGCTTGCCGATTCTTGTGCGCACCAAGCCTTGTTTCCTTCCAATTTGTGGCGCTCCAACTCCTTGTCCATGTCACACTCCATAGTGCTCAGTGAATGGAGTGAACCGAGCGCTCCTTTGTTGTGGAATGAGGCTCACTTTCGAGACTTGGTGGAAGCATTTGGGAAACAACCAACGATAGCGCTCTTCAAGCTCCCTGGTTCGAATCCTTGCCAAACCATTTTGGCTAATCTTCTTTGCCCAAGCGCTCCTTCCTTAAGCGTAAGTTCCCAAGTTCGATTCCTAATGAAGCCATGTTGGCTTATTTTCTTTGCAAGTAGCACTCCTTCCTTCTCTTGGTTCATGGGTTCGAAACTTTGTGGCTTCACTAGCAAACATTGCACCTTGAATTTATTTGAAGTGGAGCCTGATAAAGTTAAGTGAGTTAATTGAGCGCTATGTTTGTTGCCTTGTTTCCTTGGTTCCTTATAGCGCTCGGTTAAGTGAGAAAGCACAGCATTCCTTGCCTTTGCTTCTTTGGCTTGGATTAGCGCTCAAATAGAGAGCGCTACGCTCACTTTAGTGAGCGCTGTGCCCTTGCTTCCTTGGGTGAGCGACGCTTTTGCTTCCTTAAGCCACGCTTTTGTTTCTTTGGTGTGCCACACTTTGTGCTTCCTTAAGCCACGCTTTCCTTGCTTCTTTCTTTTCTTCACCTACAAGTAATAAAAACAACCAATCAAAATATCATCAAATTCACAAGGTTTATAAATCATTCAAAAACCAATTAATTTTAGCCTAAACCTCATGATTTAGTGTCAAATAAAGGATGGTTGATTGATTCAACAAAACCATGCAATCCCACTCCAAATCACTTACTTATAATTGATGTGTGGAAAGCGATCCAACACAAAACTCACCGGCAAGTGTACCGGGTCGCATCAAGTAATAATAACTCACATGAGTGAGGTCGATCCCACAGGGATTGAAGGATTGAGCAATTTTAGTTTAGTGGGTGATTTAGTCAAGCGAATTAAGTTTTGGTTGAGTGATTTGTGTTTAACAGGAAGTAAATGACAGTAAATGTAAAGGGGGAAGGGAAAAGTGCAGTAAATTGAAGAACAGAATTGTAAATTTGCAGAATCTTAAAGAGCAAGAAAGTAAATGACTGAAACTTAAAGTGCAAGAAACTTAAATTGCAGTAACTTAAATGGCAAGAAAGATAAATGGCTTGAATATAAAAGGGAATTGAGGAATGGGATTGCAAGATCTAAACAAAGAAGAAGTAAATTGCAGCAATTGATTGAGCAGAATTTAAATCAGAGGCAAATAGCATTCAAACAGAAAGAAAATAAAATGCAGCAAAGGTTCACAGAAGAACCAAGAGTGAATTATGATCTCAGGATCCCAAGGGCTTAGGTAGCGGAGCCTAAAACCCACTTTCCTTCCCAGATCTGAATTAACTAAGCAATTGACAGAAAATTAAAGAAGAAGTAATAGAAGAACAGAATTGGAATTGAATTATGCAGAAAACAAGATGCAAAGAGCTTGAATGGGAATTGGGACAGAATTTCCCCAATTTCACACACCCAAAACTCAGAAACAGAAGAGTAGAATTGCCCAAGGGAAATGAGGAAGGAGATCAATCAATTCTCCCTTGATCCTCTTAGTGCTCGGACAAGTCTCTCAAGAAAGCTCAAAGAAAAATGAAATTCAAAAGCTAAGACAAGAGTAAGTTAGAAGGTAAAAATTCAAAAGAAGGTAAAAAGCTCCTAATTACATCAAACTAGCTTCTATATATACACTTTCTATTCTTGGATTTTGGGATTTGGATGGGCTTTTGATTTGGTGAAGAAATGAATTAAAATGGGAATTTAATTTAAATTTTCAGCCCATGAGATTCACTCCCAGGAGGCTGCCCTGCCCTTGTGGAGGGCAGGGCAGAAGATTGATGCATGGTGGTGCGAGTTGGTGCGGCCTTGGTGCGCCAGAGGCTGCCCTGCCCGCGCCAAGGGCAGGGCAGAAAAGTTGGTGCTGCCAGGGTTGAGGAGTGCGCGCGTTGGTGCTGCCAAGGTTGAAAATTGGTGCGCGCGTTTTGCTTCTTGGTGCGCCACTTCAAATGCTGCCCTGCCCGCGCCAAGGGCAGGGCAGAGTTGCCATATTGCACGCCCGTGTTCGAACCTGGGCGGATACACACGCTTCATTAATTTTCTTGATTTCTTGGCACGGCAATGGGTCTTAGAGCTTGGCTTCCTCATGGTTCTTTGTTCGAACCTTGTGGCATGCATGGGTGATATTTTTTTGTTGAATTTCTTCCTTGTAGAGCCCGATTCTGCCCTCCAGAAGGGCAGGGCAGAGTTTGCTTTCTCTTGGTCCCAAGGCACCATTTTGTGCTCTGCCCTTGTAGTGGGCAGGGCAGAGTTGCCTTCCTTGGCTTGGTCACCTAATGTTGCTCTCCTAGAGGGCATTCTGCCCTTGTGGAGGGCAATGTTGCTTCCCCCATTAGTTGCGTCACGCTTCTCTCCTCTTTGGCCACGCTTTCCTTTTCTTGTGTTATGCTTCTTAGGCCACGCTTTTCATTTTCTTTTCTTTTCTTCACCTACAATAAACCAAACAACCACTCAAAGTATCACTAAATTCAAGAGGCTTATAAATCAATTAAAATTCAATCAAAATTAGCTTAAACCTCATGATTTAACATTAATTTCATGGTGGTTGCTTGATTTAGAGAAGTTATGCATTTTCACTCCAAATCATTTACTTAGGATGCAAGAAAGTGCATAAATGCTAACAAAACAAGTGAAATTAGCTTGAAAAATGGGTATATGATGACTTGTCATCACAACACCAAACTTAAACCTTGCTTGTCCCCAAGCAAGCATCAAAACTAAGAGTAAATGAAATGAATAAGAAAAGAGTATATATCCTTATTATGCAGATAGCAGAACTTGATCTATGGGGCATTTATGCAGACAATGACAACTCATTTATTGTTGCTGCTGCATAATACACATTTTGCATCAAAGGTTTGCTAAACTTGCTGTTATAAGACTCACCTTTTGATTACTCCCTTGCTAACTCTTCTTGGCTTATAATGCTTTAACAAGCTTATTATTCTTTTAGAGGTTGGGTGTCAAATGCTGCAGCATAGCCTTTGGCTTTATTTTCTTTTCTTTTGCTCAACATCTTTCCACCACAGACACATGGCTCACTAATTCTTCCTAGGATCATTGATGCCCAGCATCTCTTTGAATCACTAAGTGCTTTGTATCTAAGTTGCTCTTTATTGTGGATTTTCAATTGGCCATCCCAAATCAGTTGATCTAAGTGACCGGGTTTCAAAATACCCCTTAGAATTTACTCATCCAAGCAGATCTCAGTACAAGAACACCACAGGCATTTGTCCTAAGGTTCAAGCCATTGGTGTCCAACCTTTATTCTTTGTTTTTCTTGCCACTTTGGCTTTTTCTTTCCTTTTTCTTTCTGTTTTTGTTACCAAGGTTGTTTCATTATTGATAGGAGTTTTTGTAACAGCAAGCTAACTCACAATTGGATGAGAATGATATTATGCAATACTTATTTTATGAGTCTTGCATTAATCAAACACATGTACCACCACCAACTTCCATTCATACTTATGCAACATTGGATATTTTACTTTTCAATTCAAACCAAACTCTTTTTATTTAAGCATATGGGAAACAAAGCAATATTAAAGCTAAGTGATGGATACAAGCATTATGCAGACTTGGCATTTGTAACAAACCATTTCACTTGCATCTAGATAAACATTTTAGCAAGACATACAATGGCTTCCAAATTCAAAACATCACACAGCAGCAAGAATTAAGTTTAGATACAACCTTTGAAGTTGCAGCCCTTTGATTTTTCTCCTTCTGTTGTGTTCCCTTTGAGTCAAAATGCATAGTGTCTTCAATTGTTGATTCATGTCCTGCATAATCCTCAAAGTTGCTTGCTTCTCAAGCCCTTAATTACATGGTTAGTTTGTATGAACTGAGTGTGGTTTCAGGATTCGTTTTGGTGTGTGAACACCAAACTTAATTGTTTTGCCACTGTCTCAGATGTACCAAGTTAACCATATTTGAAACCATGTATCCTTGCTAAGGGTTAATGGAATTAAAGCTAGAAAACACTTTAACAGTTGAATAATGTGGCTGATTGCTTGGAGTTAGAATTATGCAAGAGGTGAGAATGTATTAAATGATATTTTTGGTGGAACACCAAACTTAGAAGTTTTCATTCTCCCTCAACTTGTTTTAGTGTCCAACACCAAACTTAGCTCCTTGCAATCCACACCAATTACTCAACATTTTTATTGAAAAAGCTATGAAAAGAAACTACCTCAGGTTGGGTTGTCTCCCAACAAGCGCTCTTTTATTGTCATTAGCTTGACATCTTCATTTTTGCTTCAAGAGGAATTCAGGTTCTGAACCTCCTTCTCTTTGTTCCATTGCCCCCTAGGTACAATTTTGCTCTATGACCATTTACTGTAAACTGATTCTTTGTTGCTTCATCTAGTAATTCGATGCTCCCATAAGGAAAAACCTTAGTTACCAAATATGGACCAGTCCATTTAGACTTAAGCTTGCCAGGGAATATCTTGAGCCGTGAGTTATACAGGAGAACTTGTTGTCCAGGTTTGAATTCTTTCTTCAAAATCTTTCTGTCATGCCATCTCTTAGCTTTCTCCTTGTATATCTTGGTATTTTCATAGGCTTCTAGCCTAAACTCATCTAGCTCATTCAGCTGCAACAATCTTTTCTCTCCTGCTGCTTCAGAATCCAAATTTAGAAGTTTAGTGGCCCAAAAGGCTTTGTGCTCAAGCTCTACAGGGAGATGACAAGATTTGCCATATAACAGTTGAAATGGGGACTTCCCAATAGGAGTTTTAAAAGCTGTTCTGTATGCCCAAAGTGCATCTTCCAACTTCCTAGCCCAATCCTTTCTTGTGTTACCAACTGTTTTTTCTAGGATCTTCTTTAGTTCCCTGTTTGCTAATTCTGCTTGTCCATTAGTTTGGGGATGATATGGTGTGGCTACCTTATGAACAACTCCATATTTGTAGAGAAGTTTCTCCATTTGTCTATTGCAAAAATGACCACCACCATCACTGATGAGACCTTTGGGTACTCCATATCTAGTAAAGATGTTCTTCTTCAAGAATTGAAGAACAACTTGTGCATCACAGGTAGTTGTGGCTATGGCTTCCACCCATTTTGAAACATACTCTACTGCTACCAAGATATATCTGAATGAATAAGAAGGGGGAAAGGGTCCCATGAAATCAATGCCCCATAGATCAAACAATTCTACTTCCAAAATGAAGTTCTGTGGCATCTCATTCCTTTTTGTTAGTCCTCCTGCTCTTTGGCATTCATTACATTGGTGGACAAATTCCCTGGCATCTTTGAAGATGGTTGGCCAATAGAATCCACTTTGTAATACCTTTGCTGCCGTTCTTTCTGGACCAAAGTGTCCACCATAAGCTGAGCCATGACAATGCCACAATATATCTCTTATTTCACTTTCAGGAACACATCTCCTGATTATTCCATCAGAACACCTTCTGAACAGATAGAGTTCATCCCACAAGAACTTCTTTGCTTCATTGATTAATTTCCTCACTTGTTGCTTAGTGAATTCTTGCGGTATCTTTCTCCCTACTTTGTAGTTTGCTATATCAGCAAACCATGGTGTTTGTTGGATTTGCATGAGATGTTCATCTGGGAAGCTTTCATTCACAGGTAATGAGGCCTTTTGAATTGTTTCTGGTGACAGCCTTGACAAATGATCAGCAACTAGATTTTTAGTGCCTTTCCTGTCCCTTACCTCAATGTCAAATTCTTGTAAGAGTAGAATCCATCTGATAAGTCTTGGCTTAGCATCCTGTTTTGACATCAAATACTTGAGAGCAGCATGATCAGTATAAACCACAATTTTAGATCCTATCAAATATGATCTAAACTTATCAAATGCATAGACTACAGCTAGCAATTCCTTCTCTGTTGTAGTGTAATTCTTTTGAGCTTCATTCAATACTTTACTTGCATAATATATGACATGATGCAAGTTTCCCTTCTTCTGCCCAAGTACAGCACCAATTGCAATTTCACTTGCATCACACATGAGTTCAAATGGTAAGTCCCAATCAGGGGGTGTGATAATTGGTGCTGTTGTGAGTTTATGTTTTAAAGTTTCAAAAGCATGCTGGCAATTCTTATCAAAAACAAAAGGTTGATCAATCATCAAAAGGTTACTCAAAGGTTTGGCTATTTTAGAAAAATCTTTGATAAACCTTCTATAAAATCCTGCATGACCCAAGAAACTTCTAACAGATTTCACATTAGTTGGTGGAGGGAGTTTTTCTATTATTTTAACTTTTGCCTTGTCAACCTCTATTCCTCTTCTTGAAACTTTATGACCAAGAACAATCCCCTCAGGTACCATGAAATGGCACTTCTCCCAGTTCAAAACCAAATTAGTTTCTTGGCACCGTTTCAAGACAAGAGTTAGATGGTTTAAGCAAGTATTGAAAGTGTCACCAAAAACAGAAAAGTCATCCATGAAAACCTCTAAAAATTTTTCAACCATATCTGAGAAAATGGAGAGCATACACCTTTGAAAAGTGGCTGGGGCATTGCATAATCCGAATGGCATTCTTCTATAGGCAAAAACTCCAACTGGGCATGTGAATGAAGTCTTTTCTTGGTCCTTTGGATCTACCACTATCTGATTATACCCAGAATAGCCATCCAAGAAGCAATAATAAGCATGGCCAGCCAACCTTTCAAGCATTTGATCAATGAAAGGAAGTGGGAAGTGATCTTTGCGTGTGGCATCATTCAATCTTCTATAATCAATGCACATCCTCCACCCTGTCACCGTTCTGGTGGGAATGAGTTCATTCTTCTCATTAATAATGACTGTCATCCCTCCTTTCTTTGGTACCACTTGGACTGGGCTTATCCATGAGCTATCAGAAATAGGATATATGATTCCTGCATTCCATAACTTCATTACTTCCTTCTGGACAACTTCCTTCATTGCAGGGTTTAGTCTTCTCTGAGGTTGAATTACTGCTTTGGAATTGTCCTCCAAAAGAATCTTATGCATGCATATTGTAGGGCTGATGCCTTTCAAGTCATCAATGGTCCATCCTAAGGCATCCTTGTGGGCTCTGAGAACATCAAGAAGCTCTCCTTCTTCTTTCTTTGTCAAGGACGAATTGATGATCACCGGGAGGCTTTCTGAAGTCCCAAGAAATGCATATTTGAGATGAGAAGGTAATGGCTTCAGTTCTTGCTTTTGCACCTCTTCTTTCTTGCTTGGTTCCACTTCTTTGTTTATGAAAGCCTCAGCCACATGTTCCTCTATTGTTTCTTGACTATCTTCTTCTTGCTCATGCTGATCAATGTCTAAGATTTTTTCCACCAGGCTCTCTATCATGTCCACCCTCAAATGATCTTCCTTCTCTGGGGGGTGTTGCATTGACTTAAAAACATTGATGATCATTTGCTCATTGTGTACTCTGAAAATCATTTCTCCTTTTTCCACATCAATAATTGCTCTTGCAGTTGCTAGAAATGGTCTGCCCAAGATGATTGAATTGTTGCCTTCCTCATCGGTATCTAGGATTACAAAGTCTACAGGGAAGATAAACTTTCCAACCTTTACTAGCAAATTTTCCACAATTCCATTTGGTATCTTGATTGATCTGTCTGCCATGACTAGTGACATCTTGGTGGGTTTGAGTTCTTTTATGGCAAGCTTTTTCATCATGGACAAGGGCATTAAGTTGATACTAGCTTCAAGATCACAAAGAGCTTTGTCCAGGGATAGTTTGCCTATAGTGCTTGACACTACAAAACTCCCTGGATCCTTGAGTTTTGGTGGGATTCCCTTTTGGAGCACAGCACTACATTCCTCACTAAGCATCACCGTTTCCTTCTCATTCCAATCTCTTTTCTTGTTGATGAGCTCTTTTAAGAACTTGGCATACAGGGGATTTGCTCCAAAGCCTCTGCCAAAGGTATGTTAATTTCCAACTTCTTGAAAGTCTCAAGAAATTTGTGGAAGTGCTGCTCCTTTGTTTCCTTGTGAAATCTCTGTGGATAAGGTAGTGGTGGTGTTGAGCTCTTCACCACTTGATGCTGTTTTGAAATTGGTTCTTCCATGATTTGCTTTCCTTTCTTCAGATTCTGTGGCTTGTTGTCTTCCTCTGTGAGCTTTTCTGGAGCATTCTTGCTTATCTTGTCTTTGTTGATGGTTTCATCATTCTTTGTTGGCTCAGTGTCATTCTCCATAAGCTTCTTTGTTGCTCCTTGGTTGCCATCCACTAACACTTTTCCACTTCTTAGTTGCACAACCTTGCATTCTTCCTTTGGGTTGGGAATGGTGTCACTGGGTAGTGAACTTGATGGCTTCTCAACAGAAATCTTCTTGGAGATTTGTCCAATCTGCCTCTCTAGGTTCTTCATGGAGGCTTCTTGATTCTTGGTTGTCAATTCTTGGCTCTTCATTAGTTTCTCCATGAGCAGCTCTAGATTGTTGATTCTCTGTGAGTCTTGTGTGATGGGTTGATTTTGGGGTGTTGATGGGTGAAGATAAGTGTTTTTGTTAGTTGGGTGGTTATTGGGTGGGTATTGGTTAGAATTTGGGTAGTTATTTTGTGGTTTTCTGTATGAGTTTTGGTTAGTGTTTGGCTGGGGGTTGTGGTTTGTATTTTTCCAATTGGTTTGGCTTGTGTTTCTTTGCCATGGTTGTTGGTTTTGATTATGGTTGTCACCCCATCTGAGGTTGGGATGGTTCTTCCAAGATGGATTGTAGGTATCACCATAGACTTCATTTGTTCCAGGATTTTGGTTGTGCATGTATTGGACTTGCTCTTGTTGTTGCTCCTCTTGAGTTTCTTCCTTTTGCACCCAAGTGGTTGGAGGTTGGCTTGTGGTGCTCACTGCTGCCACTTACAAGCCATCAATTCTCTTAGCCATTTGCTCAAATTGTTGTTGAATCTGCTGCTGCATCAGCTTGTTTTGAGCTAAGATTGAATCAATTCCTTCCAACTCCATTACTCCTCTTCTCTGTGATGGTTGGCGTTGTCTTTGATGAGCAAAGAAATATTGGTTGTTGGCCACCATATCAATGAGGTTTTGAGCTTCCTCTGTGGTCTTCATGAGTTGTAGAGAGCCTCCGGCAGAGTGATCAAGAGCTTCTTGAGCTTTAAGGGTGAGGCCTTCATAGAAGTTTTGTAACTTATCCCATTCAGTAAACATCTCTGGTGGACATTTCCTCAATAAAGCCTTATATCTTTCCCATGCTTCATATAAGTTCTCGGCCTCCAATTGAGTGAATGTTTGAACCTCAGTCTTCAACCTTAAGATTCTTTGAGGTGGATAGAATTTGGCAAGGAACTTGCTCACCAAGTCATCCCAAGTGTTGATGCTTTCTTTTGGAAAGGTCTCTAGCCATTGAGTGGCTTTATCTCTGAGAGAGAATGGGAAGAGCAGCAACTTGTAGCTATCAGGGGGTACACCATTTGTTTTCACCGTGTCACATATTCTCAAGAATGTGGACAGATGCTGATTTGGATCTTCCAAAGGCCCTCCTCCAAAAGAACAATTGTTTTGAACCAGAGTGATGAGTTGTGGCTTGAGTTCAAAATTGTTTGCATTGACATTGGGAGGAAGAATGCTACTCCCACAATGCCTAGCATTTGCAAATGTGTATGAAGCCAAGACTCTTCTCTGTTATTGATTATTGTTGGCTCCATCTCCTGGTTGATTGGTATCTCCTTCCATGTCTTGGAATTCCCCCTCAGATTCTTCTTCTCCAACAATATTCTTCCCTCTTTCAGCTCTTCTTATTCTCCGAAGAGTCCTTTGATCAATTTCGGAATGGATAGGGGAAGATCTTCCTATACCTGACATACAAACACACAACAATAAACACACAAACCCAGAAAGCCAATGAAACTTCAATCTATAGCTAGAATGAAGGTTTAGTTAGTTTAAGCAAAAATTCAAACAGTTAGTGTGTTAGTGAGAGTTAGAACAACAGAAAAGAAAAATGCTTAATCTAGATCTCCACTTCACTTAATCATTGTCAATCTATTTCAATCCCCGGCAACGGCGCCAAAAACTTGATGTGTGGAAAGCGATCCAACACAAAACTCACTGCAAGTGTACCGGGTTGCATCAAGTAATAATAACTCACATGAGTGAGGTCGATCCCACAGGGATTGAAGGATTGAGCAATTTTAGTTTAGTGGGTGATTTAGTCAAGCGAATTAAGTTTTGGTTGAGTGATTTGTGTTTAATAGGAAGTAAATGACAGTAAATGTAAAGGGGGAAGGGAAAAGTGCAGTAAATTGAAGAACAGAATTGTAAATTTGCAGAATCTTAAAGAGCAAGAAAGTAAATGACTGAAACTTAAAGTGCAAGAAACTTAAATTGCAGTAACTTAAATGGCAAGAAAGATAAATGGCTTGAATATAAAAGGGAATTGAGGAATGGGATTGCAAGATCTAAACAAAGAAGAAGTAAATTGCAGCAATTGATTGAGCAAAATTTAAATCAGAGGAAAATAGCATTCAAACAGAAAGAAAATAAAATGCAGCAAAGGTTCACAGAAGAACCAAGAGTGAATTATGATCTCAGGATCCCAAGGGCTTAGGTAGCAGAGCCTAAAACCCACTTTCCTTCCCAGATCTGAATTAACTAAGCAATTGACAGAAAATTAAAGAAGAAGTAATAGAAGAACAGAATTGGAATTGAATTATGCAGAAAACAAGATGCAAAGAGCTTGAATGGGAATTGGGACAGAATTTCCCCAATTTCACACACCCAAAACTCAAAAACAGAAGAGTAGAATTGCCCAAGGGAAATGAGGAAGGAGATCAATCAATTCTCCCTTGATCCTCTTAGTGCTCGGACAAGTCTCTCAAGAAAGCTCAAAGAAAAATGAAATTCAAAAGCTAAGACAAGAGTAAGTTAGAAGGTAAAAATTCAAAAGAAGGTAAAAAGCTCCTAATTACATCAAACTAGCTTCTATATATACACTTTCTATTCTTGGATTTTGGGATTTGGATGGGCTTTTGATTTGGTGAAGAAATGAATTAAAATGGGAATTTAATTTAAATTTTCGGCCCATGAGATTCACTCCCAGGAGGCTGCCCTGCCCTTGTGGAGGGCAGGGCAGAAGATTGATGCATGGTGGTGCGAGTTGGTGCGACCTTGGTGCGCCAGAGGCTGCCCTGCCCGCGCCAAGGGCAGGGCAGAAAAGTTGGTGCTGCTGATGAGCGGATAATTTATACGCTTTTTGGCATTGTTTTTAGGTAGTTTTTAGTAAGTTTGAGCTACTTTTAGGGATGTTTTCATTAGTTTTTATGTTAAATTCACATTTCTGGACTTTACTATGAGTTTGTGTGTTTTTCTGTGATTTCAGGTAAATTCTGGCTGAAATTGAGGGACTTGAGCAAAACTCTGAAGAAGGCTGACAAAAGGACTGCTGATGCTGTTGGAATCTGACCTCCCTGCACTCGAAATGGATTTTCTGGAGCTACAGAACTCCAATTGGCACGCTCTCAACGGCGTTGGAAATTAGACATCCAGGGCTTTCCAGCAATATATAATAGTCCATACTTTATTCGAAGAATGACGACGTAACTTGGCGTTGAACGCCAAGTACAAGCTGCTGTCTGGAGTTAAACGCCAGAAAAACGTCATGATCCGGAGTTGAACGCCCAAAACACGTCATAACTCGGAGTTCAACTCCAAGAGAAGCCTCAGCTCGTGGATTAATCAAGCTCAGCCCAAACATACACCAAGTGGGCCCCGGAAGTGGATTTATGCATCAATTACTTACTCATGTAAACCCTAGGAGCTAGTTTATTATAAATAGAACATTTATCTATTGTATTAGAGGTCTTTGATCATTCGGTCTTGTGACCACATGGGGGCTGGCCATTCGGCCATGCCTGAATCTTTTAATCATGTATTTTCAACGGTGGAGTTTCTGCACACCATAGATTAAGGGTGTGGAGCTCTGCTGTACCTCAAGTATTAATGCAATTCCATTGTCTTTTATTCAATTCTCTCTTATTCTTATTCCAAGATATTCATTCGTACCCAAGAACATGATGAATGTGATGATAAGTAACCCTCATTGTCATTCTCACTTATGAACGCACGTGATTGACAACCACTTCCGTTCTACATGCAACAAGAGCTTGAATGTGTATCTCTTAGATTCCCCAACAGAATCTTCGTGGTATAAGTTAGATAGATGGCGGCATTCATGAGGATCCGGAAAGTCTAAACCTTGTCTGTGGTATTCCGAGTAGGACTCTATGATTGAATGAATGTGACGAGCTTCAAACTCCTGAAGGCTGGGCGTGATGACAAGCGCAAAAGAATCAAGGGATTCTATTCCAACCTGATTGAGAACCGACAGATGATTAGCCGTGCTGTGACAGAGCATAGGAACGTTTTCACTGAGAGGATGGGATGTAGCCATTGACAACGGTGATGCCCTACATACAGCTTGCCATGGAAAGGAGTAAGAAGGATTGAGTTGAAGCAGTGGGAGAGCAGGCGTGCTTGAGCCATACAGTATCTTCATTCGCTTATCTGAAATTCCTACCAATGAAGCTGCATGAGTACTCTATCCCTTTTATTATTTATTTTCTTATTTCTATTTTCAAAAACCCATAAACCATTTTAATCTGCCTGACTGAGATTTACAAGGTGACCATAGCTTGCTTCATACCAACAATCTCTGTGGGATCGACCCTTACTCACGTAAGGTTTATTACTTGGACGACCCAGTACACTTGCTGGTTAGTTGAACGGAGTTGTGAATTCAACCAGTGCCATAATAATGATTTATCTCAAAATAGTTAGAACATGGATCACAATTTTGTCCACCAAGTTTTTGGCTCCGTTGCCGGGGATTGTTCGAGTATGGACAACTGACGATTCATCTTGTTGCTCAGATTAGGTAATTTTCTTTTCAAAAAGTTTTCAAAAATTTTTCTTTAATTTTCGTTTTTTTTTTCAAAGAATATTTTCGAAAAAAAATAAAATAAAAATACAAAAAAATTAGAAAATCATAAAAATCAAAAATATTTTGCGTTTCTTGTTTGAGTCTTGAGTCAAATTTTAAGTTTGGTGTCAATTGCATGCTTTTAAAAAATTTTCTTGCATTTTTCGAAAATCTCATGCATTCATAGTGTTCTTCATGATCTTCAAGTTGTTCTTGACAAGACTTCTTGTTTGATCTTGATGATTTCTTGTTTTGTGTTGTTTGTTGTTTTTCATGTGCATCTTTGCATCCATAATTTCCATGCATTAAAAATTTCTAAGTTTGGTGTCTTGCATGTTTTCTTTGCATCAAAAATTTTTCAAAATTATGTTCTTGATGTTCATCATGATCTTCAAAGTGTTCTTGGTGTTCATCTTGACATTCATAGCATTCTTGCATGCATTCATTGTTTTGATCTAAAAATTTCATGCATTGAGTATTTTTGTTGTTTTTCTCTTTCATAATTAAAAATTCAAAAAAATCAAAAAAATATCTTTTCCTTATTTTCCTCCAAATTTTCAAAATTTTGGGTTGACTTGGTCAAAAATTTTTAAAATTAGTTGTTTCTTACAAGTCAAGTCAAAATTTCAATTTTAAAAATCTTATCTTTTCAAAATCTTTTTCAAAAATCATATCTTTTTCATTTTTTTATATAATTTTCGAAAATCTCAAAATTATTTTTCAAAATATTTTCAAAAATATTTTTCTTATCTTTATATCAAATTTTCGAAAATTAGCTAACAATTAATGTGATTGGTTCAAAAATTTGAAGTTTGTTACTTTCTTGTTAAGAAAGGTTCAATCTTTAAGTTCTAGAATCTTATCTTGTAATTGCTTGTTAGTTAAGTCAATTTTAAAATTAAATCTTTTTCAAATATATCTTTTTATCTTTTATCTTATCTTTTTCAAAAATTTTATCTTTTTCAAAATTTGATTTCAAAATATCTTATCTAACTTCTTATCTTCTTATCTTTTTCAAAATGTGATTTCAAATCTTTTTCAATCAACTAACTAACTTGTTGTTTGTTTCTTATCTTTTTCAAAACCATCTAACTACTTTTCCCTCTCTAATTTTCGAAAATTCTCCCTCCCTTTTTCAAAATTTCTTTTTGTTTTAAATTTTAATTTTAATTATATTTTGTCTTTGATTTTCGAAAATCACTAACCTATTTTCAAAAATTATTTTCGAAAATCCTCTCCCTCTCATCTCTTCTTCTATTTAATTATTTAATTACTAACACTTCTCTTCACCTCTCTTCATCTACAAATCCATCCTTCTTCTTTCTTATACCCCTATCTTCTTCCACTAACATAAAGGAATCTCTATACTGTGACATAGAGGATTCTTCTTTCTTTTCTTGTTTTCTTCTTTTTCATATGAGCAGGAACAGGGAAAAGGGCACTCTTGTTGAAGTTGATCCAGAACCTGAAAGAACTCTGAAGAGAAAATTAAGAGAAGCTAAATTACAACAATCCAGAAGCAACCTTTCAGAAATTTTCGAACAAGAGAAGGACATGGCAGCCGAAAATAATAATAATAATAATGCAAGGAGAATGCTTGGTGACTTCACAAAGCCAACGTCCAAGTTTGATGGAAGAAGCATCTCCATTCCTGCCATTGGAGCCAATAACTTTGAGCTTAAGCCTCAACTAGTTGCTTTAATGCAACAAAACTGCAAGTTTTATGGACTTCCATCTGAAGATCCTTATCAGTTTTTAACTGAGTTCTTGCAGATCTGTGAGACTGTAAAGATGAATGGAGTTGATCCTGAAGTCTACAGACTCATGCTTTTCCCTTTTGCTGTAAGAGACAGAGCTAGAATATGGTTGGATTCACAACCTAAGGATAGCCTGGACTCATGGGATAAGCTGGTCACTGCCTTCTTGGATAAATTCTTTCCTCCTCAAAAGCTGAGCAAGCTGAGAGTGGATGTTCAAACCTTCAAACAAAAAGATGGTGAATCCCTCTATGAAGCTTGGGAAAGATACAAGCAGTTGACCAAAAGATGTCCATCTAACATGTTTTCAGAATGGACCCTATTAGATATATTCTATTATGGTCTCTCTGAATTTTCGAAAATGTCATTGGACCATTCTGCAGGTGGATCTATTCACCTGAAGAAAACGCCTGAAGAGGCTCAAGAACTCATTGACATGGTTGCAAACAACCAGTTCATGTACACCTCTGAGAGGAATTCCGTGAATAATGGGATACCTCAGAAGAAAGGAGTTCTTGAAATTGATGCTCTGAATGCCATATTGGCTCAGAACAAAATGTTGACTCAACAGGTCAACATGATCTCTCAAAATCTGAATGGATTGCAACATGCATCCAACAGTACTAGAGAGGCAGCTTCTGAAGAAGCTTATGATCCTGAGAACCCTGCCATGGCAGAGGTTAATTACATGGGTGAACCTTATGGAAACACCTATAACCCATCATGGAGAAATCACCCAAATTTCTCCTGGAAGGATCAACAAAAGCCTCAACAAGGCTTTAACAATGGTGGACGCAATAGGCTGAACAATAGTAAGCCATATCCATCATCTTCTCACCAACAGACAGAGAACTCTGAACAAAATACTTCTAATTTAGCCAATATAGTCTCTGATCTGTCAAAGGCCACTTTCAGTTTCATGAATGAAACAAGATCCTCCATTAGAAATTTGGAGGCACAAGTGGGCCAGCTGAGTAAGAAAGTTATTGAAACTCCTCCCAGTATTCTCCCAAGTAATACAGAAGAGAATCCAAAAGGAGAGTGCAAGGCCATTGATTTAATCAAAGTGGCCGAATGCATAGGGGAGGAGGAGGACGAAAATCCTAGTGAGGAAGACCTCCTGGGGCGTCCTTCAAGCAAGAAGGAGTTTCCTATTAAGGATCCAGAGGAATCTGAGGCTCATATAGAGACCATAGAGATTCCATTAAATCTCCTTCTGCCATTCATGAGCTCTGAAGACTATTCTTCCTCTGAAGAGGATGAAGATGTGACTGGAGAGCAAGTTGCTCAATACTTAGGAGCTATCATGAAGCTGAACGCCAAGTTATTTGGTAATGAGACTTGGGAAAGTGAACCTCCCTTGCTCATTAGTGAACTAGATACTTGGATTCAGAAAACTCTACCTCAAAAGAAACAAGATCCTGGCAAGTTCTTAATACCTTGCACCATTGGCACCATGAGCTTTGAAAAAGCTCTATGTGATCTTGGGTCAGGGATAAATCTGATGCCACTCTCTGTAATGGAGAAGCTCGGGATCATTGAGGTACAACCTGCCTTGTTCTCATTACAATTGGCAGACAAGTCAGTGAGACAAGCTTATGGAATAGTAGAGGACGTGCTAGTAAAGGTTGAAGGCCTTTACATCCCTGCTGATTTCATAATCCTAGACACTAGGAAGGAAGATGATGAATGCATCATCCTAGGAAGACCTTTCCTAGCCACAGCAGGAGCTGTGATAGATGTTAACAGAGGTGAGTTAGTCCTTCAATTGAATAGGGACTACCTTGTGTTTAAGGCACATGGCCATCCCTCTGTGGCAAAAGAGAGTAAGCATGAAGAGCTTCTCTCAGTTCAAGGTCAAGAAGAGCCCACACAGTCAAACTCTAAGTTTGGTGTTGTGAGGCCACAACCAAACTCTAAGTTTGGTGTTCAAACCCCATATCCAAACTCTAAGTTTGGCGTTGGGACCACACTAACATTGACCTGATCACCTTGTGGCTCCATGAGAGCCACTGTCAAGCTATTGACATTAAAGAAGCGCTTGTTGGGAGGCAACCCAATTTTATTTATCTAATTTTATTTTATTTTGTTTCTTTGTTATTTTTGTGTTTAATTAGGTACATGATCATGAGAAGTCACAAAAAAATCAAAAAAATTAAAAACAGAGTCAAAAACAGAAGAAAAAAAATTTTTCACCCTGGAGGACGCACGGGCTGGCGTTCAACGCCCAGAAGGTGCATCTGGCCGGCGTTCAACGCCAGAACAGAGCACCATTCTGGCGCTGAACGCCCAAAACAAGCAACAACCTGGCGTTAAACGCCAGGATGGTGCACAGAGAGGACAAACTGGCGCTGAACGCCAGTAACAAGCATGAAACTGGCGTTCAACGCCAGAAACATGCATTACATGGGCGTTGAACGCCCAGAACATGCACCAATGGGCGTTTGAACGCCAGAATGATGCATGAAGGCATTTTACATGCCTATATGGTGAAGGAATGGTATTTCTTTTCACCTCAGGATCTGTGGACCCCACAGGATCCCCACCTACCTCGCCCTCTCTCTTTCCATTCATGGTCATCCCTTCTAATTTTCATTCACCACCTACATCTACCCACTCTTCCCCATACACCCCACCTACCTTTACAATTCAACTTCTCTTTCCCACCCAATCCCACCCATCTAGCCGAATCCAACTCCCCTCACTCACCTCCATTTTCTTCTTCTTCTTCTTCCTCTCTTCTTTTCTTTCTTGCTCGAGGGCGAGCAATATTTTAAGTTTGGTGTGGTAAAAGCATAGCTTTTTTTGCTTTTCCATTACCATTAATGGCACCTAAGGCCAGAGAAACCTCAAAGGGAAGACAAAAGCTTCCACCTCTGAGTCTTGGGAGATGGTAAAAATATAAGCCGTCATAGCTCAGTGGTAGAACATGTGGCTGCAAATCAAGAGATCCCTGAGATACCTCAGGGGATAAGTTGTCCTCCACACAAATATTGGAAGCAACTAAGGGGAGGAACACCAAAATTACTAGGAATCATTCAACAGAAGCAAGGAAGAGACATAGAGGAGCTCAAAGAGCACCATTGGTTCTTCAAGAAGGCGCCACCCTCACTCAGGTGGATTCATTCCTTGTTCTTTATTTCTTTCTGTTTTCGGTTTTTAATTATTGTGTTTATCTATGTTTTGTGTCTTTATTTCATGATCATTAGTATGTAACCATGCCTTAAAGCTATGAATAAAATCCATTAGTCCTTCACTTCTCTTAAATGAAAAATGTTTTAATTCAAAAGAACAAGAAGTACATAAATTTCGAAATTATTATTGAATTTAATTTAATTATATTGATGTGGTGGCAATAATTTTTGTTTTCTGAATGAATGCTTGAACAGTGCATATTTTTGATCTTGTTGTTTATGAGTGTTAAAATTGTTGGCTCTTGAAAGAATGATGAACAAAGAGAAATGTTATTGATGAACTGAAAAATTCATGAATTGATTCTTGAAGCAAGAGAAAGCAGTGAAAAAGGAAGCTTGCGAAAAAAAAAAGTGGCGAAAAAAAAAATAGAAAGAAAAAGAAGGAGCAGTAGAAAAAGCCAATAGCCCTTAAAACCAAAAGGCAAGGGTAAAAAGGATCCAAGGCTTTGAGCATCAATGGATAGGAGGGCCTAAGGAAATTAAATCCAGGCCTAAGCGGCTAAATCAAGCTGTCCCTAACCATGTGCTTGTATCATGAAGGTCCAAGTGAAAAGCTTGATACTGAGTGGTTAATGTCGTGATCCAAAGCAAAAGAGTGTGCTTAAGAGCTCTGGACACCACTAACTGGGGACTCTAGCAAAGCTGAGTCACAATCTGAAAAGGTTCACCCAGTTATGTGTCTGTGGCATTTATGTATCCGGTGGTAATACTGGAAAGCAAAGTGCTTAGGGCCACAGCCAAGACTCATAAGTAGCTGTGTTCAAGAATCAACATGCTTAACTAGGAAAGTCAATAACACTATCCAAAATTCTAAGTTCCCAGAGACGCCAATCACTCTAAACTTCAAAGGAAAAAGTGAGATGCCAAAACTATTCAGAAGCAAAAAGCTACAAGTCCCGCTCATCTAATTAAATTAATATTCATTGATATTCTGGAATTTATAGTATATTCTCTTCTTTTATCCTATTTGATTTTCAGTTGCTTGGGGACAAGCAACAATTTAAGTTTGGTGTTGTGATGAGCGGATAATTTATACGCTTTTTGGCATTGTTTTTAGGTAGTTTTTAGTAAGTTTGAGCTACTTTTAGGGATGTTTTCATTAGTTTTTATGTTAAATTCACATTTCTGGACTTTACTATGAGTTTGTGTGTTTTTCTGTGATTTCAGGTAAATTCTGGCTGAAATTGAGGGACTTGAGCAAAACTCTGAAGAAGGCTGACAAAAGGACTGCTGATGCTGTTGGAATCTGACCTCCCTGCACTCGAAATGGATTTTCTGGAGCTACAGAACTCCAATTGGCACGCTCTCAACGGCGTTGGAAAGTAGACATCCAGGGCTTTCCAGCAATATATAATAGTCCATACTTTATTCGAAGAATGACGACGTAACTTGGCGTTGAACGCCAAGTACAAGCTGCTGTCTGGAGTTAAACGCTAGAAAAACGTCATGATCCGGAGTTGAACGCCCAAAACACGTCATAACTCGGAGTTCAACTCCAAGAGAAGCCTCAGCTCGTGGATTAATCAAGCTCAGCCCAAACATACACCAAGTGGGCCCCGGAAGTGGATTTATGCATCAATTACTTACTCATGTAAACCCTAGGAGCTAGTTTATTATAAATAGAACATTTATCTATTGTATTAGAGGTCTTTGATCATTCGGTCTTGTGACCACATGGGGGCTGGCCATTCGGCCATGCCTGAATCTTTTACTTATGTATTTTCAACGGTGGAGTTTCTGCACACCATAGATTAAGGGTGTGGAGCTCTGCTGTACCTCAAGTATTAATGCAATTCCATTGTCTTTTATTCAATTCTCTCTTATTCTTATTCCAAGATATTCATTCGTACCCAAGAACATGATGAATGTGATGATAAGTAACCCTCATTGTCATTCTCACTTATGAACGCACGTGATTGACAACCACTTCCGTTCTACATGCAACAAGAGCTTGAATGTGTATCTCTTAGATTCCCCAACAGAATCTTCGTGGTATAAGTTAGATAGATGGCGACATTCATGAGGATCCGGAAAGTCTAAACCTTGTCTGTGGTATTCCGAGTAGGACTCTATGATTGAATGAATGTGACGAGCTTCAAACTCCTGAAGGCTGGGCGTGATGACAAGCGCAAAAGAATCAAGGGATTCTATTCCAACCTGATTGAGAACCGACAGATGATTAGCCGTGCTGTGACAGAGCATAGGAACGTTTTCACTGAGAGGATGGGATGTAGCCATTGACAACGGTGATGCCCTACATATAGCTTGCCATGGAAAGGAGTAAGAAGGATTGAGTTGAAGCAGTGGGAGAGCAGGCGTCCTTGAGCCATACAGTATCTTCATTCGCTTATCTGAAATTCCTACCAATGAAGCTGCATGAGTACTCTATCCCTTTTATTATTTATTTTCTTATTTCTATTTTCAAAAACCCATAAACCATTTTAATCTGCCTGACTGAGATTTACAAGGTGACCATAGCTTGCTTCATACCAACAATCTCTGTGGGATCGACCCTTACTCACGTAAGGTTTATTACTTGGACGACCCAGTACACTTGCTGGTTAGTTGAACGGAGTTGTGAATTCAACCAGTGCCATAATAATGATTTATCTCAAAATAGTTAGAACATGGATCACAATTTCGTCCACCAGCTGCCAGGGTTGAGGAGTGCGCGCGTTGGTGCTGCCAAGGTTGAAAATTGGTGCGCGCGTTTTGCTTCTTGGTGCGCCACTTCAAATGCTGCCCTGCCCGCGCCAAGGGCAGGGCAGAGTTGCCATATTGCACGCCCGTGTTCGAACCTGGGCGGATACACACGCTTTATTAATTTTCTTGATTTCTTGGCACGGCAATGGGTCTTAGAGCTTGGCTTCCTCATGGTTCTTTGTTCGAACCTTGTGGCATGCATGGGTGATATTTTTTTGTTGAATTTCTTCCTTGTAGAGCCCGATTCTACCCTCCAGAAGGGCAGGGCAGAGTTTGCTTTCTCTTGGTCCCAAGGCACCATTTTGTGCTCTGCCCTTGTAGTGGGCAGGGCAGAGTTGCCTTCCTTGGCTTGGTCACCTAATGTTGCTCTCCTAGAGGGCATTCTGCCCTTGTGGAGGGCAATGTTGCTTCCCCCATTAGTTGCGGCACGCTTCTCTCCTCTTTGGCCACGCTTTCCTTTTCTTGTGTTACGCTTCTTAGGCCACGCTTTTCATTTTCTTTTCTTTTCTTCACCTACAATAAACCAAACAACCACTCAAAGTATCACTAAATTCAAGAGGCTTATAAATCAATTAAAATTCAATCAAAATTAGCTTAAACCTCATGATTTAACATTAATTTCATGGTGGTTGCTTGATTTAGAGAAGTTATGCATTTTCACTCCAAATCACTTACTTAGGATGCAAGAAAGTGCATAAATGCTAACAAAACAAGTGAAATTAGCTTGAAAAATGGGTATATGATGACTTGTCATCAATAATGCAAGAAAGTGCATAAAACCTAATAAAACAAGTGAGAAATACTTGAAAAGCTAGATAAGATGACTTGTCATCAAAGTGGTGCCCAAGAAATCTAGAGTCACTACAGTGAGGGATGAGCATGGAGAGCTCATAGCAACCAAAGTGCAGAATTCCCAGAAGGTTTGCATTGATTACAGATGCCTCAAACAGGCCACTCATAAGAATCACTACCCCCTGCCATTCATTGATCAAATGCTGGATTGCCTATCAGGTAAATCACATTACTGCTTTTTAGATGGTTACATAAGCTATTTCCATATCCATATAGCTCCTGAAGATCAAGAAAAGACTACTTTTAAATGTTCCTTTAGGACTTATGCTTACAAGAGAATTCCCTTTGGCTTGTGCAATGCACCAACTACTTTCCAAAGCAGCATCATGAGTCTTTTCTCCGATCTTCTTGAGAGCTGTATGGAGGTTTTTATGGATGATTTTAGCATATACGGTGATTCCTTTAGCCTTTGTTTGGATAGTTTATCTAGAGTATTAGACAGGTGTGTTAGTTCAAACCTTGTTTTGAATTTTGAAAAGTGTCATTTTATGGTTAAACAAGGTAGTGTTCTAGGACACGTTGTATCTAATACTGGTATCTCTGTCTATCAAGCAAATGTAAATGTCATTTCTAGTCTGCATTACCCCTCCTCCGTGAGGGAAGTTCGTTCGTTCCTTGGCCATGCAGGTTTCTACCAGTGGTTCATCAAGGACTTCAGTAAGGTAGCATTGCCTTTATCCAAACTGCTGTAGAAGGATGTTGAATTCGAGCTAAGTGAGGATTGCATGGTAGCATTCGATAAGCTGAAGATCGCCTTGACTCAAGCTCCAATTGTGAGAGGACCAGACTGGAGCCAGCCCTTTGAGATTTTGTGTGATGCCTCCAACGATGCTGTGGGAGCGGCACTGGCCCAGCACGCAGGTAAGGATCCTTTTGTAATTGCATACGCTTCAAAGACATTAGACGTAGCTCAGTCTAATTACACTACCACTGAGAAAGAGCTTCTCACCATTGTTTTTGCTCTGGATAAATTATGAGCCTATTTACTTGGTACTAAGGTAGTAGTGTACTCGGACCATGCAGCTCTAAAATATTTATTAGCTAAAAAAGAGTCCAAACCAAGGTTGATACGTTGGATACTGTTGCTGCAAGAATTTGACTTAGCAATTAAGGACAGGAGTGGTAACCAGAATTTAGTGGCAGACCACTTGAGTTGCCTTGAGCATATTAAGGATGATTCCACTCCTATCAACGATGCTTTTCCATTTCATAGCTTGCATGCAGTATCTGAAGTAGCTCCTTGGTATGCACCTGTAGCTAATTATCTAGTTAGCCATACTTTTCCTCCCAATTTTACTAAGCACGAGAGGGACAAGCTAAAAAGCGTGTCCAAATATTATATATGGGACGATCCCTATTTGTGAAGGTATGGAGCTGACCAGATAATTAGAAGGTGTGTGCCTCAATCAGAATTCCAGTCCATTTTGGAAGCCTGCCACTCCTCTGAGAGTGGTGGCCATTTTGGCCCTCAAAGAACAGCTAGGAAAATTTTAGACTGTGGATTCTGGTGGCCCACTCTTTTTAGAGATGCTACTTCTTTTTGTAAATCTTATTCCCCATGCCAAAAATTTGGTAATATATCCAAGAGGGACGAGATGCCCCAACAGATTTTGCTTTTCTGTGAAATTAATTATGTTTGGGGCATTGACTTCATGGGTCCATTTCCAAATTCAAGCGATTTCTCATATATATTGTTAGCTGTAGACTATGTTTCTAAGTGGGTGGAAGTAATTCCTACCCGTGCTGATGATGCTAACATTGTTGTCTTTTTTGTTAGAAACCATATTATCTGTCGCTTTGGATCACCACGAGCAATCGTGAGCGATCAAGGCACCCATTTCTGTAACAGAAGACTGACCGCTCTACTGAATAAGCATGGCATCCTTCACAAGATCGCAACAGCCTACCACCCGCAGACTAATGGCCAAGCAGAGGTGTCTAACAGAGAGATAAAGCATATCTTGGAAAAGATAGTCAAGCCTCAAAGGAATGACTGGAGCACTAGGCTACAAGATGCACTTTGGGCATAGCGGGCAGCATACAAGACACCTATAGGGATGAGCCCCTTCCGCTTAGTTTATGGAAAAGCATGTCACCTCCCAGTAGAGGTAGAACACAAAGCATTCTAGGTGGTGAGAGAGATCAACATGGGATTTGAGAAGGCCGGAGCTGAACGGAAGATGCAGCTACAAGAATTAGAGAACCTTCGCCTAGAAGCATATGACAACTCCAGGCGATACAAAGAGAAGATGAAGGTCGTGTATGACAAGCACATTAAAAGGAGAGAGTTCAGACCAGGGGAATTAGTTCTCCTCTACAACTCCAGACTACGGCTCATGCCAGGCAAGCTGAGATCATGATGGGAAGGCCCCTATAGGGTAGAGAAGGCAGAGCCATACGAAGTCTTTCACCTAAGTCATCCTTCAAGCCCTAAATTCATCAAGGTAAATGGACATCGCCTTAAGCTATATCATGGTGAGCAGATGAAGAAAAGTAAGGAGCTGGAGATCTTCCTCTTAGAGGATCCATCCACAGCAGAAGACTGAGCTAGTGGACCGTCCAACTTAAGGATGTTAAAGAAAAGTGTTGGGTGGGAGTCAACCCACCATGGTATGATCGTTCTTTCTTTCCTTAGCTTTCTTTTTAGTAACTCTTCCTATTAGCATTGCATATAGTCTGCATTTTTCATTCTGCATTCTGCATAAAAAAAGAAGCACGCGACGCGCAAGTGTCGCTGACGCGTACGCGTCATACGTGCTTTCGAAACAAAGAAGAAAAGAAGCAGAGAGTTACGCAGGAGCTTGGCTGGAGGCGTGCCATAAGCACAAACACGCCCACGCAAACGCGTCCTTAACGGACGTGTACGCGTGACCCTACGAACTTGACGTAAATAGGTGTATGGCAGAGACTTATGATGGAATGGGGCTAGCGTTGTGCTGGCAGTACAAACCCCATCACGCGTATGCCTCATCCACGCGTTTGCGCAATTTTTCAACATAAGGCCATTCACGCTTGCGCGTCCCTCACACGCCTGCGTCACCCTAAATTTTGGTAATGAGCATATGAAACCGAGAGTTATGTGTGCGCGAAGCTGCTTTTGCGCCAATAGCACAATTCAGGTCACGCGTGCACGTCACCCAAGCGTACGCGTCACTTGAAAATATCACAACCCACGCGAACACGTGCTCCACGCGTCCGCGTCGCTTGCACCGCACAGTTATCCAGATCAGCGCCATAATTTCTATCTTTTCTTCCCTAATCCTAATTCTTTCTTATCCCTCCTTACTTCTTTCTTCCCCTTTCTTTCTTCTTTATTCCCTCTTACTTTTTACTTTCTCCCTCCTTTTTCACATTTATCATCAAGGTTCTTTTCTTTTCTTCTTCCCTTTTTACTTTTCCATTATTAATTTTTATTTATGTTCTCATCTTCTTTTTTCTTTTTACTTTCATTATCTATGTTTTCTTTTTCTTTTCTTTTTCTTTTTATTGGTGTTAGAAATTTAATTGGGTGATTGTTTTCTTCTATATTTTGCTTGTGAGTGTATCGATGAATTACTTGACAATTAATATTACTTCTTAAAAGGGTTGCTTGCATGTTCAATTTAATGCTTTCAATAACATTTTTAACACGCATGCTAAATGTTTGTGAAAAAGCTTGTATGGCATTATGCATTCTTTTTAAATCATTCTATCTTACTACTTTAATGCCTGTTTTTCACAAAACTCCTTTTCATATATTATTGATTAAATATAATTGTCAATAGAAACAGATTTTTAGTTTGAAACACTTGATAATCAAATTGGGCAATTAATGTTTGATTTATGCTACTCATGCCTTTGCTGGCATGCCAATAAACACCTTGCATCTACTTGCCATAACATGCACTTGCTATATTTCCATTGATGCACTTATCACATGTAGTCGCGACCATGTGTTAACGACATCCTTCTTTACCGTGCAATGATTATCACTTCAAATGCTCTCTTCCTTGCTCAAACCCTTAGCTTTACATGCTACTTTCCTTTTCCTTTTCCAGGATGGCCACCAAGAAGGGTAAAGAGAAAGCCACTCCCAAACCACCAGCAAGGAAAGGAACAAAAGGAGCACTAGCTGCAGAACCTTCCTCAAAAGTAGTAAAGCCTTCAACAAAGCGAATCAAGAGGATCATCAAGAGCGATGAAAAAATGAAAGCCTTTCCAGCAAGGGACACTACACGGTTCACTAATCGCTACTATGAGCAGATGTTCCCCATATTGGCTGAGCGGAACTATAACAATGAGTACCTACTAATCCTCCCGACCTACATTGTTGAATTTTTTGAACCCCGCATTGAGCGAAGACAATGGGGATTCTTACAAAGACAGCCATGACAGGTTAATCTATCCTGGGTGGTTGAATTCTACTCCAATTTTCACATGCCAAAACTGCAGTCTGTCTACATCCGTCAGAAGCAAGTCCCCATAACTGAAGAAGCCATTCAGTGAGCTTTAGATCTTCCCCCTGCCCCTGAAGGATTGGACGCATTTCAAGAAGCCTCTTTCCAACGCCAGATATACAAATTTGACTGGGACACTGTTCTCATACTTAGCACAACCTGGCAGCCGAAGGTTCTATGGATACCATCGTTCCTGACCTAAAGGGATATTGGCTTCAGCACTTACCTTGGTGGCTCGAGTGTGGGTGCAGGTTATGTCCCGCTACGTTTTTCCGATCACTCACGAGTCCTCCTTCACTGCAGACATGGCTATTCTACTCTAGTGTATCCTTACAGACCAGCCTCTCAATTTACCAAGACACCTTCGGCATGCTATGGGACACGTGTAGATTGCGGGTAACCTACCTTTACCCGTATTAGTTTCAGATCTCGTCTCAGCAGCTGGAGTCTCCTACAGAGCTAGGGACACCAAGGCCATGATTCTACAGGATGATCAATACGTCCCTAACGGGAAGTACATCAGACCTCCAGCAGCTGATGCCAGGGCATTTTGGCTAGTTTCACTGACCTTTTCGTTACTGTTTCTAGGTAGTTTCATTGCATTTTCTTAGAAAATAAGCTTGTTTTGGGAGGAAAATCATTTACATCTTGATTCAAGCATGCATTGTGCATTTTACATGATTTCATGAGGATTTTGCATGATTTTAATGACAAAATTGATATTGCATCCCCCATGGCTTGGATTAGAACTTTGATGCACTTTATTGCTTGATTTCAGGACAAAGGAAGCAAAGAATGGGAGTAACTTGCAAGGCTAAGGAGAAAAGTGATTGCCAATAACACTCTCAAAAGCCATCAATGCCACGTTAAGGAGTCACGTTAACTAAGTTAACGTGAAATCTAATGTGGAGAAGAGAAGTTGAGCCAACGTTAGTGACACTCAACATTGTCACTAACGTTGGCAATTGCTCACAAATGGCCACGTTAGGAGCCACGTTAACCTAGTTAACGTGACCTCTAACGTTAAAGGGGGAAGAGAAGCCAATGTTAGTGACACTCAACATTGTCACTAACGTTGGCCTAAGGTGCAAAGTACCACGTTAACTCCCACGTTAACTTGGTTAACGTGGGAGCTAATGTAAGAATTGAAAAGTTGTCGACAACGTTAGTGACACTCAACATTGTCACTAACGTTGAAGCAACCACACAACCCCCAAGAGCCACGTTAACTTCCCCGTTAACTTGGTTAACGTGGTAGCTAACGATGAGGAATGAAGGATGGGCCAACGTTAGTGACATTCAACATTGTCACTAACGTTGGGATGGCTAAGAGTGGCCACGTTAGAAGCCACGTTAACCTAGTTAACGTGGACTCTAACGTGTGACCTATGGGCACATTGGAACGTTAGTGACAATGTTGAGTGTCACTAACGTTCTCAAAGGTTGGCAAGAGCCACGTTAGAAGCCACGTTAACTCAGTTAACGTGAGCTTTAACATGAAGCAAGGGGCACACTAGAACGTTAGTGACAATGTTGAGTGTCACTAACGTTCTCGAAGGTTGGCAAAAGCCACGTTAGAAGCCACGTTAACCTAGTTAACGTGGACTTTAACGTGAAGCTAAGGGGTGCATTAGAACGTTAGTGACAATGTTAATTGTCACTAACGTTCTCGAACTTACACTTTCGCTAAATGTTAAACACCCCTGACGTCTTGAGCTAAAGTCTCTACCCACTTCACACTTTCTCTCTGCAAGTAAAGCCAAGCCCAAATGAAGAAAGGAACTACTTCAAACTCAAGACCCAAAGGCCCAAGACTTGAAGAGCCAACAAGAAGCTGAGAAGAATAGTATATATAGGAGTAGCTTTGAATTGATTGAGGGAGGACGGAGAGCTAGAAAATAGAACTACTATTTGTATTTTGCTTTCTCTGCACTTCTAGCTTTATGATGTATTATCCATCTTTGATTTTGATTTCTAGAGCTATGAACAACTAAACCCCTTTCATTGGGTTAGGGAGCTCTGTTGTAATTTGATGGATCAATACTAGTTTTCATTATTCTTCTTCTATCTTTCCTCTTGATTTTACTTGAAAGCTTTCGATCTTCATCCAATTGGATAGTTATCTTGGAAAAGAAGCTATTCAAACTTGGATCTCTTTGGAACCTTGAATGAGGAATGAAGAGATCAGCTAGAAATGCTTTCTCATGCTGGACCACATTGGGTGTGGATGGGTATGTGGCTATAACCCTCTTAACACTTGATTTGGGAAATGCATGTGGTATAATCAGTGACCATACTTCATCTCTTCTCATGAGCAATTGACCAAGGAATTGGCTATTGATCAAGATTTGAGAGATTGAACCACAAGAAATTGTTGTTCAATCACTTAAGATTGCCAAGGAGATCAATGAGTGCATTGATTGAGGAAGAGATGAGAATGAAATTGATCCGGAGAATGCAACATCTCCTGAGCCCAATGAACTCCCCATTTCTGATCTTACCCATTCTCTTTAATTTCTGCAATTTACTTTTATGAGCAATTCTCCCATTCCCAATTACAATTCTGCAATTTACTCTCAGTCATTTACTTTACCGCCATTTTATTTTTCTGCAAGTATCAACTCTATTCATGGATTCGCTCAACTAGAACATTCCTCTAATTAAAGTTGCTTGATCAATCAATCCCTGTGGGATTCGACCTCACTCTATTGTGAGTTTTTACTTGACGACAAATTCGGTACACTTGCCGAATGGAGATTTGTTGAGAGACAAATTTTCCCCCGATCAGCAGCCACGACTAGCCAGCCTGCAGAATCGGCCGGAGATATTCCTTCTCCTTCCACATCACAAGCACCTCCAACAAACCAACTACTCCATCAGATACTTGAGAGATTGGTCTGGCTAGACCGGCAAGAAAAACAAAGGGAGCGTTGTAACAAGCGCCGATTTATATACCTCAAGGAGCTGCTTGTTGGAATACTCAAGTGTTAATCCTAATGGATGGTTGATGACTGACAACTCTAGTCTCTAACTCTAATCCTTCCTTAGGAGAGGATTAGGACCTGAGGATATAGTTTGTTAGTTAGTTACTTGACTTTCCCTTATTCATTAAGGGATGACCAAGTAAGATAATAATCTTTTATGATTACACTTGGGGATTTCAAACAAGGATAGAACTTCCAATTAATCTTCTCCCAGTCAAGGCTTTTATCTGAAGCTACCATTATTTATTTCTCTGTTTCTCAAACTCAAAAATTTCTTGGAAAACCTCTGATTAATAAAATAGCACTCTCTCTGCAACTCGTTGGGAGACGACCTGGGATTCATACTCCCAGTATTTTATTTCTAAATTTTGTGACAACCCCTTCAAAATCGATACGCAAAATCAATATTGGTTAAGAGCTATACTTGCAACGTTGTTTTCTCTATAAACTCTTGATAGGTGATTTTTCCGTACGTCACAATCCCCTTTGGAGTTGGGAACTTCATGCATAGATGTGGAGTCAAAACTTCTATGGCGAGCTGATTTAGTGTTGTCCGACTTATCAGGGCGTTGTAGGCTAAGCTTACGTCGACTACGATGTAGTCTATGTTGAGTGTCCTTGATCGGGTTCCCTTTCCAAAGGTTGTGTGTAGCGAGATGTATCCAAGTGGTTGGATTGGAGTGTCTCCTAATCCGAACAAGCTGTTCGGACATGCTCTGAGCTCTTTCTCCTTTAGGCCGAGTTTATCGAAGGCAGGTTTAAACAAGATATCCGCCAAGCTTCCTTCGTCCACCAATGTGCGGTGGAGGTTAGCATTGGCCAATATGATAGTGATTACCATAGGATCGTCGTGTCCCGGGATGATGCCTGCCGCGTCTTCTTGTGTGAAAGTAATAGTAGGGAGGTCGGGTGATCCTTCTCCTCCCTTGACATGATATACTTCTTTAAGGTGGCTTTTGCGAGATGATTTTGAGATCCCCCCTCCGGCGAATCGTCCATTTATCATATGAACGTGTCTCTCGGGGTGGGAGGTGGTCGTTCTCCTCGTCCGATCTCTTCGTCCCTTCTTCTTTTTCGTGGCTCATTCGATTTGTTGGCTAAATACCGATCTAGTTGTTCGTCCTTCTCTTACCAATTTCTCAATAACATTTTTTAAGTTAAAGTACTCATTGGTAGGATGTCCATAGATTCAGTGATATTCATAGTATTCTGTCTGATTTCCTCCTCCTTTCTTGCTTTTGAGTGCGCAGGGTGGTGGGATCTTCATGGTATGGCATACTCTCGATAAATATCCACAAGAGACACCCGAAGGGTTGTAGTTGTTGTATTTTTTAGGCTTCTCACCGTATTGATCTTCTTTTTTCTTGGACTCTTTATCCTTATCCCGGGAGGAGTAGGAGAATCCGGATATTGAGGTCTCTCCTAGTCGAGAGTTTTCCTCCATGTTGATGGACTTCTCACTCATTCCTACACTTCATTCAAAGACGTTGGATGTTTCTTTGATATGGAGTGACTAAAAGCTCCTTCTCATAGGCCATCGATGAGACCCATAATGGCTGCTTCCGTTAAGTTTGGTGTTGTTATGAGCAGATAATTTATACGCTTTTTGGCATTGTTTTTAGGTAGTTTTTAGTAGGATCTAGCTACTTTTTAGTATATTTTTATTAGTTTTTGAGCAAAATTCACATTTCTAGACTTTATTATGAGTTTGTGTATTTTTTGTGATTTCAAGTATTTTCTGGATGAAATTGAGGGACCTGAGCAAAAATCTGATTCAAAGGCTGAAAAAGGACTGCTGATGCTGTTGGATTCTGACCTCCCTGCACTCGAAATGGATTTTTTGGAGCTACAGAAGCCCGAATGGCACTCTCTCAATTACGTTGGGAAGTAGACATCCAGGGCTTTCCAGCAATATATAATAGTTCATACTTTGTCCGAGTTTTGATGACGCAAATTGGCGTTCAAACGCCAACTTCTTGCCCTATTCTGGCGTTAAACGCCAGAAACAAGATACAAGCTGGAGTTAAACGCCCAAACTGGCATAAAAGCTGGTGTTTAACTCCAAGGAAAGTCTCTACACATGAAAGCTTCAATGCTCAGCACAAGCACACACCAAGTGGGCCCGAAAGTGGATTTCTACATCATTTACTTATCTCTGTAAACCTTAGCTACTAGTTTTAGTATAAATATTACTTTTTCTCAATGTATTAGACGTCTTGATTATTCTGGTTCCTCCTCTGGGGCCGAAGCCAATGAACACCATTATCACTTATGTATTTTCAACGGTGGAGTTTCTACACACCATAGATTAAGGTGTGGAGCTCTGCTGTTCCTCGAGTATTAGTGCAAAGTACTATTGTTCTTCTATTCAATTTACGCTTATTCTTATTCTAAGATATTCATTCGTACCCAAGAACATTATGAATATGATGATTATGTGACGCTCATCACCATTCTCAACCTATGAACGTGTGCTTGACAACCACTCCGTTTTACATGAAAACAAGCTTGAATGTATATCTCTTGGATTCCTGGTCCATGATGCATGATTGCCTCTCCTAACAACAGAGCCTTCCATTCCGTGAGATCAGAGTCTTCGTGGTACAAGCTAGAATCAATTGGCAGCATTCTGGAGATCTGAAAAGTCTAAACCTTGTCTGTGGTATTCCGAGTAGGATCTGGGATGGGATGACTATGACGAGTTTCAAACTCATGACAGTTGGGCGTAGTGACAGACGCAAAAGGATCATTGGATCTTATTCTGACACAAGTGAGATCCGACAGATGATTAGCCCTACATAACCCGTAGCTGGACCGTTTTCACTGAGAGGATGGACGGTAGCCATTGACAACGGTGATCCCCCTACATACAGCTTGCCATGGAAAGGAGTATGAATGATTGAATGAAGACAGTAGGAAAGCAGAGATTCAGAAGGGATGACGCACCTCCATACGATTATCTAAAATTCCCACCAATTAAGTACATAAGTATCTCTATCTTTATTTTATGTTTATTTATCTTTTAATTATCAGAACTCCATAACCATTTGAATCTTCCTGACTGGGATTTACAAGATGACCATAGCTTGCTTCAAGCTGACAATCTCCGTATGATCGACCCTTACTCACGTAAGGTTTATTACTTGGATGACCCAGTGCACTTGCTGGTTAGTTATGCGAAGTTGTGAAAAAGAGTTGAGATTACAATTGTGCGTACCAAGTTGTTGGCACCATTGAGATCACAATTTCGTGCACCACTTTGTATGTCCAGGCATGCTTTATTGAACCTCTCCATGTAGTTATGAAGACTCTCCCGATCTCCTTGCTTGATCCCCAATAGGCTTGGGACGTGTTTGGCTTTGTCCTTCTGAATGGAAAATCGGGCAAGAAATTTCTTGGCCAGGTCGTTGAAACTTGTGATGGATTTGGGGGGCAAAGTGTTGAAACTTGTGATGGATCTGGGTTGTAGGGAAGGCTTTGCATCGAATAGCGTCTGAGGCGTCGGTGAGATACATTCTACTTTTGAAATTGCTAAGGTGATGACTTGAATCTGATGTGCTGTCGTACAGGGTCAAGTCGGGAGCTTTGAAGTCCTTTGGGACTTTAGCTTTCATAATCTCTTTAGTAAATGGATCTTGATCTTTGTGGGAGCTGTCTTCGGGATCAGGTTGGATGGTTTTTGTTTTAAGGTCGGTTTCAAGCTTTAGGAGCTTGTCCTCCAACTCCCGGCGTCGCCTAGTTTCCCTCCGAAGGTCCCTATCGGCTTCCCATTGATGTTCGGCCTCTTTTTCGAGCTGTTTGAGGCAATCTTGTTGAGCTTGAAGTGCCTCCATGATTTCTATATTTGGTGAATTCTTGTCTTTGTTTGGTTGAGAAGTATCGTTTGGTGTAGTATCCGCGTTCGTATGCAGCGTCCTGTTTTCTAGATCTGAGTTGTGGTCGTTGTTAAGGTTGTCCGCTATGATGATGGGATGGCTTCCAGGTTTCCCGGCAACGGCACCAATGTTTCGAGGGTTACCTGAAACTGTAGGTCGATCTCGGACAAGATCTGAGTTGGTGGTTGGAGCTGACGTGTCCGACTTTGTTGAACTTGCTGATGATGCTGATCCTTCATCATCGGAGGGTGGTGGTACCTGCAAGACACTCCGATGCTTAAGTTAGCATGTGCTTTAGGCAGTTTTTTGTAGAATCAGAGTATGAGTTATAACTGGGTGCTCCAGTGTATTTATAATAGTGTGGAGTTACTTTTTTGGGGATAAGATAGTTTATCTTATCTTATCTTTGAGTGAAGTCATCTTATCTTTTTAGGGGAACTACCTCATCTTTCTAGGCTTTGGCTGCCTCTAGATTTGGGCCTTGTTCCTTTGTTTGGGCCTACCTGGGCCTTTGTAGTGATTTGGCCTAACTCTTTGGAAAGAGGTCAGCGAATCCAGACCTGAAAAGGTCGGTCGGCTTGCTTTAACCAGCCCGGATCGTACAGCTCGACCCAGGGCATGAATAGGGACTAACTGATGGGTGGAAAATTAGATTTCCACACAAACTCTCCGGCAAGTGTACTAGGTCGCATCAAGTAGTAATTACTCACAAGAGTGAGGTCGATCCCACGGGGATTAATGGATTGAGCAATTTTAGTTAGGTAATTAATTTAGTCAAGCAAACAGTTGATGAATTGAGTGAATTGTAATTAATAGAAGCTAAATTGCATGAAAATAACACGGAGAGGGGAATTTGACAGAAAAGTAAAGTGCAGAAGAGTAAATTGCATGAAACTTAAAGTGCAAGAAAGTAAAAGAGCTGAAACTTAAAGTGCAAATAATGTAAATGACTGAAACTTAGATTGCAAGAAATGTAAATTGCTGAAACTTAAATTACAAGAAATGTAAATTGCTTGAAGAGTAAAGGATTTTAGGAGCTGGAATTCATAATTTGACAAGAAAATGTAAAGTGCAATCAATCAGAGAAATAGAAGATGAAATGAGTTGCAGGCAATCTAAACAGAAATGAAAAATTACTTAAAGAAATAAACAGAAAGAAAACTCAGCTCAATTATGAAATCTAAAAGAAAAATTGAAGATCTAAGGGGAGCAATGAGATTAGAACACAGATTTAGATCTCGATTACACCCTTGATCAAACAGAAAATAAATTGCAAAAGAAATGTAAATAAAACAGCAAATAAAACTCAGATCCAATTCCTAAATTTTTAGAATTATGCAGAAGAAGAACAAAGATGAATTTCAGATTAAGAATTGAAACAGAATTCCTTCAATCTCAATCCAAAATTCAAGACAGAAAGTAGAGGTTGCAGAAGAAGGTAAAATGAAAACTAGAGAACAAGACTCAGATCCAATCTCAGTTACAGCGCTCTCAATGAAACTAAAAATGAAAAATGAGCTAAAAGTAAAATTTAAAAGTGAGCAAAAAGGTCCTCCACAAATCAAACTAACTCCTATTTATACACTTTCTATTTTTGATTTTCAGAATTTGGAGTGGGCTTTTCAAATTGGTGAAGAATTAGATCCAAATGGGCCTTTGCTTGAAAAATGGACCCAGGGACACCTTCCAGGGGAGCACTCAGTGAAGCAAGGTGATGCAGGTGGAAACTTGTCTCCCAACAAATTTTCCTTCGACAAGTATACCGAATTGTCGTCAAGTAAAACTCACAATAGAGTGAGGTCGAATCCCACAGAGATTAACGGATTAAGCAAACAATGATTAATTGATTATCCTAGTTAGACAAATCATATTGGAGTGATAAGTAACAAGGAAATGTAAATGGCATAAAAGTAAAGAAAAGCTATAAAGTGCAGAAGAGTAAAATGGCAAGAAAAGTAAATGTAAGAACTAAAAATAAAATGAACATTGGGATCAAGAGATGTTGCAATTCTCCGGATCAAGTTCATTCTCATCTCTTCCCCAATCAATGCATTCATTGATCTCCTTGGCAATCTTAAGTGATTGGATTCTAATTCCTTGGTAACCCAATCTCTCAAATCTTGATCAATAGCCAATTCCTTAGTCAATTGCTCATGAGAAGAGATGAAGTATGATCACTGATTATACCACATGCATTTTCCAAATCAAGTATTGGGGGGATTATAGTCACATATCCATCCCAACCCAACTTGGTCCAGCATGAGAAAGCATTTCTAGCATGATCTCTTCATTCCTCTTCCAAGGTTCCGAAGAGATCCAATTATGGAGAGTTTCTTTTCCAAGAC
This sequence comes from Arachis hypogaea, assembly GCF_003086295.3. NCBI lineage: Eukaryota > Viridiplantae > Streptophyta > Magnoliopsida > Fabales > Fabaceae > Arachis > Arachis hypogaea. The sequence continues at coordinate 46,730,447 of NC_092039.1, read as the reverse complement.
AACTAACCAATTTAATTAAGATTGAAAGCTTTCTAGTAAGATCAAGAGAAAAGAAAGAAGAAGAAGAATGAAAACTATAATTGATCCATTGAATCACAATAGAGCTCTCTAACCCAATGAAAAGAGTTAGTTGGTCATTGCTCTAACAAAATAGAAAAGAAAGAAAGTGTATAAAAGTAAAGATGAAGATTAAAACTGAAATTGAAACTTCAAAATTCATAAATGGAAGGTACAAAGAAAAGAAACTACTTCTAAGGAAGAAAAGAAGAGAAAAGGAAGAAGAGTGGTTGAGAGGAGGGGTCTCCGAAGACCCACTCCCCTTGGAGTGTGCCAATTCACAGAAGTTCGAATTGGTCTTCACTCTCTCCCCCTTCCTTCAATTCTCCCGTCCCTAGAATGACTTGAATGTAAAAACTAAGGCCTTTATATAGGCTCTCCTAAATTACAAAATGAAATTAAAAGTAAATTACACTTAAATGAAAATTCCTATTCTAGATGCTTCTTGTGGCCTTTATTAGTTGACAATTGTGGGCTTGCTTGCTTGAGCTTTGAAGTGGACTTGAGAGAGAAGTGAGTTAAGTTGAGGTCCAGGTGCTAAAGTTAGTGCTAAAGTTAGCCACACTAACGCTACAAGTGTGGCGTTAGTGCTAAAGTTATTGTGGCTAACGTTGCACTTGCTGCCCAGTTGGTGTTTTTGGGGTTTAAAAGATGCCTCTTGTTTGTGCTCCAATTTCATGTCCACTATAAAGTATTATATATCGTTGGAAAGCTCTGAATATCCGCTTTCTAACGCAACTGAAATCACGTCAATTGGATTTCTGTAGCTCAAGTTATGCTCCTTTGAAGTGGACATGGTCGCTGGCATAGTCGCTAGCGTTAATGGAAAACTTGAGTGCCAATAACGCTAGCGACCAAGGCTTCATTATTGCCAGTTTCTGAAGCTCAAACTTAGTGTCCACTCCATACTATTATATATTGTTGGAAAGCCCTGGATTTCTACTTTTCAATGCCTTTGAACGCGCATCATTTGGAGCTCTACAACTCGAGTTACACTTCTTGGAAGGTGAAGAGGTCAGCTGGCCTTACTACAGGTTGGTACCATGTTTATCATTGCCCTTTCGGGGCAGGTTTTCTCCCTGAAATTTAGTGTCAACCATGTAGTGCCATATATGCTTGGAAAGCTCTGGAATCCTACTTCCAATGCCCCTGGAATCACCTCATTTGGAGCTTTGTGGCTCAAGTTATGCATGTTTGAAGAAGGTATGGTCAGGCTGCCAGGTGGGACTTTTGCCGACGTTAACTACCACATTAACTAAGTTAACGTGGGAGTTAACGTGGCTCATAGTGGCTTGTGTGGGGTCATTCCAACGTTAGTGACAATGTTCGGTGTCACTAACATTGGCGATCACCTCCTTTCTTCACGTTAGCTTCCACGTTAACTAGGTTAACGTGGGAGTTAACGTGGCTTATTGGGGCTTGTGTGGGTTCCTTCCAACGTTAGTGACAATGTTTGGTGTCACTAACGTTGTCGACCACCTTGTTTCTTCACGTTAGCTTCCACGTTAACTAGGTTAACGTGGGAGTTAACATGGCTTATTGTGACTTGGCCAACGTTAGTGATAAAGTTGAATGTCACTAACGTTGGCTTTCCCTTTACTTCTTAACGTTAGAGGCCACGTTAACTAAGTTAACGTGGCAACTAACGTGACCACTTATGAGCTTGGTCCAACGTTAGTGATAATGTTAAGTGTCACTAACATTGGCTCTATTTCCTTTCTTCAAAGTTAATGCCACTTCCTTCCTTCCACGTTAGTGCCCACGTTAGTGTAACTAACGTAGCCACTAACGTGGCTCTTCTCTTCTTCTTTTGGCCTGAAATCAATCAAACAAAGTGCATCAAAGTCTTGCTCTTAATCATGGGATCATGCATCATCCAATTTATCATATAATTCATGCAAAATTCTCATGAAATCATGTAAAGTGCATAATGTATGCTTGAATCAAGATGTAAGTGAATATCTACCCAAAACTCGCTTATTTCCTAAGAAAATGCATGAAACTACCTTAAAAACAGTAAAAAAAAGGTCAGTGAAACTGGCCAAAATGCCTTGGCATCACAACACCAAACTTAAAGCTTGCTTGTCCCTAAGCAAGTACTGGAACAAGAGAATGATGAATGGAATGCCAAGAGAAAATGAGTTATTCTTGTGGAAGTCATGTCCCTGGTTTTATGGTGGTTTCATGCCTAGCAACTTAGGTTCATTCCTTCACTGGCTTTCAGACCTTTATCATGTCCTAGAATACTCACTTTGCTTGCATCCCATGAGACTTTTATTCAATGATCCTTTTGTTTCTTGTCAATTCAGGCTTATTTGTGTTCTTAGGCTAAGTGCTCTGTAAGGGGGCAACTCTTTAAAATAAGCTTTCAGCCAACACTCTCGAACCAGTTGGTTCAAGGTGCTATGTGTTGAAACACCCCTACGGACTTACTTTCTCAAGTCTCTCCCCCATACATACACACCACAGGCATATGGTTTATTTATTTTCTTTTCTTGAGACCTTGGTGTCCAGCACCTCTTTGGGTTACTAAATGCTCTGTAGTGAGGGTTACTCTTGATAGTGGACTTTCAGCTGATAATCCCGAGTTAGTTAACCCAAGTTACCAAGTGATAAGGCACCCCTAAAAGCTTATTCATCCAAGTAAATCCCTCACACAGGAACACCACAGACACATGCCTCAAGATTAAAACCATTGGTGCCTAGCCTCTTTTCTTGCTATATTTTTTTTTCTTTTATTCTTCAACCTTTGTTCTTTCCCTTTTTCTTATTAGGATCTTGTTATTTAGCTAGTCTCATGGGGTGTGTTCAAAGCATATGATTCAGGACATATAGTTGTCTTCCCACCTTGTGGTTGAACCAACTTAGCTAACTTATGACCACACCACAAACTCAGGAACTTACTCCATAGTATGAACTCCACTCTGGTCTTTTATAAAACACTCATTCTCTTTTCATTTGATTCAAAAGGGACAAGCATACAAGTAAGCAAAGTAAGGATGCAATAATGACATTCAGACTAGAAAACACAGCCTTAATCAATAAAAAGTTTAAAAGACAGAATTGACATGCTTATTTACAAGGAGCAAGCACACATACATACAAATAACTTAGAAGACAATCATGCAATTGAATGTACTGGAATTAAGTAAGAGGAAAAAGGAACTTTACCACCTTGTAGTTCATATTTATTGTTGTTGCCCTTCTTCTCCTACTTTTCTCCCTTCCCACACCAATTGAGGCTAATTGCTTGTCTTCAAGCAACAAATAAAACAGTGGTGGTGGGGTCTATGATGGGTCATGAACGTCTTACATACTGAAATGTAAGTGATGTATGTGGTTAAGCAAGCGAAAATTAAGGATAACACTTCAAGCCTAAGAAGCAAAGGCATTATGATTATACAAAAGAATGGTGTTGCTGGATACATTGCATAGAAAAATAAGTGGCACACCAAACTTAGTGTGACACGTTCTCTTAGAATTGATGCAAGTATCCAGAAAGATTGAAAACAGATTGTTGCAGGGCAATGATGACAAGTCATCATATACCCATTTTTCAAGCTAATTTCACTTGTTTTATTAGTTTTTATGCACTTTCTTGCATCCTAAGTAAGTGATTTGGAGTGAAAATGCATAACTTCTTTAGATCAAACAACTACCATTAATTTGATGCTAACTCATGAGGTTTAAGCTAAATTTAATTGAATTTTAATTGATTTATAAGCCTTGTGAATTTAGTGATACTTTGAGTAGTTGCTTTGGTTTATTGTAGGTGAAGAAAAGAAGAAAAGAAGAAGTGTGGCCTAAGAAAGTGTGGCCAAAGGAGAAAAAGGCGTGGCGCATAAAGGAGAGAGCAAGTATTGCCCTCCACAAGGGCACACTGCCCTCTAGGAGGGCAACATAAGGGAACAAGACTTGATGAGGCAACTCTGCCCTGCCCACGACAAGGGCAGAGCACAAAATTGTGCCTTGGATCAAAGAAGAGCAAAACCTTGCCCTGCCCTCCACAAGGGCAGTATCGGGCCTTCATGGAAAATAAATCAAAGGAAAAAGCCTACCAATGCTTGCCACAAGAGTCGAACACGGAACAATGAAGAAGCAAGGAACTAGGCCTCATTATGGTGCCAAGAAAGCCCAGGAAAATGGGTAGCGGGTGCATCGGCCAAGTCTCGAACACGGGACTTCAATTTGGAAACACTGCCTTGCCCTCCGCGAGGGTAGGGCAGCATTTTGTTGTGGCACGGCCAGCGCACCATTCTGGCGCACCAAGGAACAATTTGGCAGCACCAGCAGCACGCACAGGCACCAAACTGGCGCACCAGAATTTTCTGCCCTGCCCTCCGCGAGGGCAGGGCAGCATCCTGCAGTACACACCAATGCACCACGCTCGCACCAAGGCCGCACGCATCAAATCCTGCCCTGCCCTCCACAAGGGCAGGGCAGCCTCCTGGAAGCAATCCTTCATGGGCTAAAATTGGATTAAAAATCCAATAAAATTCATTTCTTCACCAAATCAAAAGCCCATCCAAATCCTAAGATCCAAGAATGGAAAGTGTATAAATAGGAGCTAGTTTGATGTAATTAGGACCTTTTACTTTACTTTTGAACTTTGAATTTTCCTTTGAACCTTTACTTTTATTTTGAGCTTTTGAACTTTCTCTTAGGGACTTCACTGAGATTTCAGAGAATTGGGGAGGAGAATTGATCTCTCTTCTTCCTTGTTCTTGTGTGGGCATTTTTATTTTTCTTGTTTGAGTTTTGGGTGTGAAGAATTGAGGAAATTCTGTCTCAATCTCCATTCAAAATCTCTTTAATTCCTCTTCTGCATAATTAAGTTGAATTTCAATTCCTTTACTGCTTCTTCTTCAATTTCTTGTTAATTGCTTTGTGGGCTTGGATCTAGGAAGGTAATTGAGATCTAGACTTTGGTATCTAGTCTCTTGAGTCCTGAGATCCCATTTTTTCTTTAGGTTCTTCTGTGAACCCCTGCTGCAGTTTAATTTCATTTTCTGTTTGAACTTTAGTTTATTCCAATTCATCTTCTACTTTATTAATTGTTGCAATCTACTTTCTCTTGCTAGAATTCTGAATTCCCAACCCTTAATTCCCCTTTTATATTCAAGCAATTTACATTTCTTGCCATTTAAGTTACTGCAATTTACATTTCTTGCACTTTAAGTTTCAGTCATTTAATTTCTTATCCTTTAAGATTCAGCACTTTTACTTTCCTGTCCTTTAATTTACTGCAATTCTCCCCTTTCCCTTTACATTTCAAGCAATTTAGCTTCTGTTAAAGATAAACCACTCAACCAATATTTGATCCGCTTGACTAAATCAACCACTAAACTAAAATTGCTCAATCCTTCAATCCCTGTGGGATCGACCTCACTCATGTGAGTTATTATTACTTGATGCGACCCGGTACACTTGCTGGTGAGTTTTGTGTTGGATCGCTTTCCACACATCAAGTTTTTGGCGCCGTTGCCGGGGATTGAAATCGATTGACAATGATTAAGTGAAGTGGAGATCTAGATCAAGCATTTTTTTTCTTTTCTGTTGTTTTAATTTTGGCTAACACACTAACTGTTTGACTTTTTGCTTAAACTAACTAAAACTTCATTCTAGCAATAGATTGAAGTTTCACTAGTTTTCTGGATTTGTGTGTTTATTGTTGTATGTTTGTATGTCAGGTACAGGAAGATCTTCTCCCATTCTCTCTGAAATTGACCAAAGAACTCTTCGAAGAATAAGAAGAGCTGAAAGAGGGAAGAACGTTATTGGAGAGGAAGAATCTGAGGAGGAATTCCAAGAGATGGAAGGAGATCCATCAAATCTCAATCAACCAGGAGGAGGGGCCAACAATAACCCACAACAAAGAAGAGTCCTGGCTTCATACACATTTGCAAATGCTAGACACTGTGGAAGTAGTATTCTTACTCCTAATGTCAATGCAAACAATTTTGAACTAAAGCCACAACTCATCACTTTGGTTCAAAACAACTGCTCTTTTGGAGGAGGGCCATTGGAGGACCCAAATCAACACTTATCTACCTTCTTGAGGATTTGTGATACTGTGAAAACCAATGGTGTGCCTCCTGATAGCTACAAATTGTTGCTCTTTCCATTTTCTCTCAAAGACAAAACCACTCAATGGCTAGAGACATTTCCAAAAGAGAGCATCAACACTTGGGATGACTTGGTGAGCAAGTTCCTTGCCAAATTTTACCCCCCTCAAAGGATCATAAGATTGAAGACTGAGGTGCAGACATTCACTCAAATGGAGGCTGAAAATTTATATGAAGCATGGGAAAGATATAAGGCACTCTTGAGAAAATGTCCACCAGAGATGTTCACTGAGTGGGATAAGCTGCAGAACTTCTATGAGGGCCTCACTCTGAAGGCTCAAGAAGCACTTGATCATTCAGCTGAAGGCTCATTACAACTCATGAAAACTACAGAGGAAGCTCAAAATCTCATTGATATGGTGGCTAACAACCAATATTTCTTTGCTCACCAAAGGCAATGCCAACCATCACAAAGAAGAGGAGTAATGGAGTTGAAAGGAGTGGATTCAATTCTAGCTCAGAACAAGATAATGCAGCAGCAGATTCAACAACAGTTTGAGCAAATGGCCAAAAGGATTGATGGCCTGCAAGTTGCATCAGTGAGTGCCACAAGCTAACCATCAACTACTTGGGGGCAAAATGAAGAAATTCAAGAGGAGCAACAGCAAGAGCAAGTCCAATACATGCACAACCAAAATCCTGGAACAAATGAAGTCTATGGTGATACTTACAATCCCTCTTGGAAAAACCATCCCAACCTCAGATGGGGAGACAACCACAATCAAACTCAGCAGCCATGGCAAAGGAACTCAACTCAAAATAATTGAAAAAACACAAACAACAACCAGCCAAACACTAACCAAAACACATACAGAAAACCACAAAACACTTATCCCAACTCTAACCATTATCCACCCAATAACCACCCAACTAACCAAAACACCTATCATCATCCATCAACACCCCAAAACCAACCAATCTCACAAGACTCTCAGAGGATCACTAATCTAGAGATGCTCATGGAGAAGATGATGAAGAACCAAGAATTGACAACAAAGAACCAAGAAGCTTCCATGAAGAACTTAGAGAGGCAGATTGGGCAAATCTCCAAACAAATTTCTGTTGAAAAACCATCAAGCTCACTACCAAGTGACACCATTCCTAATCCAAAAGAGGAATGCAAGTCAATACAGTTGAGAAGTGGAAAAATACTGCTGAAAGATGAAGAAGCCACCAAGAAGCCTAAAGAAAGTGACAAGAAACAAGTTGAAAAAGAGGCAGCCAATGATGAAGATGCAACAGCAAGCAAGTACTCTCAGAGTCAACCTCAAGAGAAAGAAAATAGACCACAAAATTTGAAGAAGGGAAAGCAGATCATGGAAGAACCGATTCCAAGACAACTTCAAGGGGAGAAAAGCTTGACACCCCTACTACCTTATCCTCAAAGATTCAACAAGGAGACTAAGGACCAACACTTTTCTAAATTCCTAGAGACTTTCAAAAAGCTGGAAATCAACATACCTTTGGCTGAGGCATTGGAGCAAATGCCTCTGTATGCCAAGTTTTTGAAGGAGCTCATCAATAAGAAAAGGAGATGGAGTGAGAAGGAGACTGTAATGCTCAGTGAAGAATGCAGTGCATTAATCAGAAAAGGACTTCCCCCCAAGCTTGAAGATCCTGGAGGCTTTTTCCTACCGTGCACTATTGGAAGCCTATTCATCAACAAGGGGATGTGTGACTTAGGAGCAAGTATAAATCTAATTCCATCTTCTTTAGTGAAAAAGCTTGGCATAGGAGAGGTGAAACCAATACAGATGTCCTTGGAATTAGTCGATCAATCAGTGGTATATCCTAAAGGGTTGATTGAAAACCTTTTAGTTAAGGTAGACAAGTTCATCTTTCCAGCAGATTTTGTGATCCTAGAATCAGCAGAGAATGAGAATGACTCCATAATACTTGGTCGACCATTTTTGGCTACTGCTAGAGCCATCGTAGATATAGAGCAGGGAGAGCTAACCCTCAGGATGCATGAGGAGAGCATCACCTTGAAAGTCTTTCCAGAATTACAAAGGAATGAAGAAACAAGCAAGACAAGTAGTGACTTCCTTCCAAAGCAAGCAACCAACAAGGCAGTAGAACAAAAAATAAGCAGCTGCAAGAAGAAAAAGGAATTCAAAAAGAAGCTGGGATGATAAACAAGAAGGAAGGTATCACAACCCAAGTCACTGTCAAGAAAGAAAGATCAACAAGAAAGAAAAAGATGAAGAGCAAGAAGAAGGCTTACAAAGGGTGGAGGAATAAGAAAATCCCAACTGAAGGATTTTCCAAGGGTGACAAGGTGCAACTAGTGTATCAACAGCTGGGAACAGAAGATTATTACACTGTCAACCAAGTACTTTCTCTTGAGCATATTGAAATTGAGCATCAAGGCACACAGAGAAAGCTTACAGTGAGAGGTGACAAGTTGAGACATCACCAGCATCAACCACCCTAAAGGGAGTTCAATGTCAAGCTAGTGACAATAAAAGAGCGCTTGTTGGGAGGCAACCCAACCTGAGGTAGTTTTCTTTCATAGCTTTTTCGATAAAAATGTTGAATAATTGGTATGGATTGCAAGGAGCTAGGTTTGGTGTTGCACTCCAAAACAATTTGAGGGAAGAATGAAAGATTCTAAGTTTGGTGTCCCACCAAAAATATCATTTAAAAACACATTCTCACCTCCTGCATGGTGCTAGCTCTAAGCAATCAAACAAATTATCCAACTATTTAATTGCCTTCTAGCTTTAATTTCATTAACCTTTAGCAAGGACACAAGGTTTCACATATGGTTAACTATTGCATCAGAAGCAGTGGCAAACAATTAAGTTTGGTGTTCCCACACCAAAATAAATCCAGGAACCACACCTGATTTATGCATACTAACCATACAATTAAGGGCTTGAGAAGCAAGCAACTTTGAGAATTATGCAGGACATGAGTCAACAATTGAAGATATTATGCATCTTAACTCAAGGAGAACACAACAGAAGGAAGAATCAAAGGGCTGCAACTTCAAAGGTTGTATCTAGACTTAATCCTGGCTGCTGTGAAGTGTTTTGAATCTGGAAACCATTGTATGTCCTGCTAAAGTGTTTATCTAGTTGCAAGTGAAATTGTTTGTTAAGAATGCTAAATCTGCATAATGCTTGTTATCCATCACTTAGCTAAATTTTGTTTTGTTTCCCACATGCTTGAATAAAAGAGAATTATTTGAATTGAAAAGTAAATATCCAATGTTGCATAAGTAAGAATGGAAGTTAATGGTGGTATATGTGTTTGATTAAATGCATAACTCATGAAATAATTATTGCATAATATCATTTTCATTTAAGTGTGAGTTAGCTTGCTGTTATAAAGATCCTTGTCAATAAAGAAAAAGCCCTTGAGAACAAAAACAGAAAGAAAAAGGAGAAGAAAAAGCCAAAGTGGCAAGAAAAACAAAGAATAAAGGTTGGACACCAATAGCTTGGACCCTAGCACATATGCCTGTGGTGTTCTTGTACTAAGATATGCTTGGATAAGTAAATTCTTAGGGGTATTTTAAAACCCGGTCACTTAGATCAACTGATTTGGGATGGCCAATTGAAAGTCCACAATAAAGAGCAACTTAGATACAGAACATTTAGTTATCCAAAGAGATGCTGGGCATCAATGATCCTAGGAAGAAATAGTGAGCTATATGTATGTGGTGGAAAGATGTTGAGTAAAAAAAAAAAAAATATAAAGCCAAAGGCTACTACTGCAACATTAGACACCAAACCTCCAAAAGAATAATAAGCTTGTTAAGCATTATAAGAAAGAAAAGTTAGCAAGGGAGTAATTAAAAAGTAAGTCTTATAACAGCAAGTTTAGCAAGCCTTTGAGGAAAGATGTATACTATGTAACAGCAATAATAATTGAGTTATCATTGTCTGCATAAAGACTCCATAAATCAAGTTCTGCTATATGCCTAATAAGGATATGTGTTCTTTTCTTGTTCACTTCATTTTCTCTTAGTTTTGTTGCTTGCTTGGGGACAAGCAAGATTTAAGTTTGGTGTTGTGATGACAAGTCATCATATACCCATTTTTCAAGCTAATTTCACTTGTTTTATTAGTTTTTATGCATTTTCTTGCATCCTAAGTAAGTGATTTGGAGTGAAAATGCATAACTTCTTTAGATCAAACAACTACCATTAATTTGATGCTAACTCATGAGGTTTAAGCTAAATTTAATTGAATTTTAATTGATTTATAAGCCTTGTGAATTTAGTGATACTTTGAGTAGTTGCTTTGGTTTATTGTAGGTGAAGAAAAGAAGAAAAGAAGAAGCGTGGCCTAAGAAAGTGTGGCCAAACGAGAAAAAGGCGTGGTGCATAAAGGACAGAGCAAGTATTGCCCTCTACAAGGGCACACTGCCCTCTAGGAGGGCAACATAAGGGAACAAGACTTGATGAGGCAACTCTGCCCTGCCCACGACAAGGGCAGAGCACAAAATTGTGCCTTGGATCAAAGAAGAGCAAAACCTTGCCCTGCCCTCCACAAGGGCAGTATCGAGCCTTCATGGAAAATAAATCAAAGGAAAAAGCCTACCAATGCTTGCCACAAGAGTCGAACACGGAACAATGAAGAAGCAAGGAACTAGGCCTCATTATGGTGCCAAGAAAGCCAAGGAAAATGGGTAGCGGGTGCATCGGCCAAGTCTCGAACACGGGACTTCAATTTGGAAACACTGCCCTGCCCTCCGCGAGGGCAGGGCAGCATTTTGTTGTGGCACGGCCAGCGCACCATTCTGGCGCACCAAGGAACAATTCAGCAGCACCAGCAGCACGCACAGGCACCAAACTGGCGCACCAGAATCTTCTGCCCTGCCCTCCGCGAGGGCAGGGCAGCATCCTGCAGCACACACCAATGCACCACGCTCGCACTAAGGCCGCACGCATCAAATCCTGCCCTGCCCTCCACAAGGGCAGGGCAGCCTCCTGGAAGCAATCCTTCATGGGCTAAAATTGGATTAAAAATCCAATAAAATTCATTTCTTCACCAAATCAAAAGCCCATCCAAATCCTAAGATCCAAGAATGGAAAGTGTATAAATAGGAGCTAGTTTGATGTAATTAGGACCTTTTACTTTACTTTTGAACTTTGAATTTTCCTTTGAACCTTTACTTTTATTTTGAGCTTTTGAACTTTCTCTTAGGGACTTCACTGAGATTTCAGAGAATTGGGGAGGAGAATTGATCTCTCTTCTTCCTTGTTCTTGTGTGGGCATTTTTATTTTTCTTGTTTGAGTTTTGGGTGTGAAGAATTGAGGAAATTCTGTCTCAATCTCCATTCAAAATCTCTTTAATTCCTCTTCTGCATAATTAAGTTGAATTTCAATTCCTTTACTGCTTCTTCTTCAATTTCTTGTTAATTGCTTTGTGGGCTTGGATCTGGGAAGGTAATTGAGATCTAGACTTTGCTATCTAGTCTCTTGAGTCCTGAGATCCCATTTTTTGTTTAGGTTCTTCTGTGAACCCCTGCTGCAGTTTAATTTCATTTTCTGTTTGAACTTTAGTTTATTCCAATTCATCTTCTACTTTATTAATTGTTGCAATCTACTTTCTCTTGCTAGAATTCTGAATTCCCAACCCTTAATTCCCCTTTTATATTCAAGCAATTTACATTTCTTGCCATTTAAGTTACTGCAATTTATATTTCTTGCACTTTAAGTTTCAGTCATTTAATTTCTTATCCTTTAAGATTCAGCACTTTTACTTTCCTGTCCTTTAATTTACTGCAATTCTCCCCTCTCCCTTTACATTTCAAGCAATTTAGCTTCTGTTAAAGATAAACCACTCAACCAATATTTGATCCGCTTGACTAAATCAACCACTAAACTAAAATTGCTCAATCCTTCAATCCCTGTGGGATCGACCTCACTCATGTTAGTTATTATTACTTGATGCGACCCGGTACACTTGCCGGTGAGTTTCGTGTTGGATCGCTTTCCACACATCAGGCAACACCAAACTTAGAATGTGATCATATGCCAATTTTATTTGGAAAGAAGCTGAGTAAAAGAACTGTTGTGTTAATAACAAAATCACCAAGAGCCAGAGCTGTCGCGACAGGGGCTTCTTGGTGAGGCATTAACACAAACAGTTAGAGAGCATAGAAAATAAAGAACTAAAGCAATTACATGAATAAAGCAAAACAAAAGAAAATGTCTAATCTAGGTAATCAACCAACCGGTAGTTTGTTAATCACAATTAATCCCCGGCAACGGCGCCATAAACTTGATGCAGGTGGAAACTTGTCTCCCAACAAATTTCCCTTCGGCAAGTATACCGAATTGTCGTCAAGTAAAACTCACAATAGAGTGAGGTCGAATCCCACAGAGATTAATGGATTAAGCAAACAATGATTAATTGATTATCCTAGTTAAACAAATCATATTGGAGTGATAAGTAACAAAGAAATGTAAATGGCATAAAAGTAAAGAAAAGCTATAAAGTGCAGAAGAGTAAAATGGCAAGAAAAGTAAATGTAAGAACTAAAAATAAAATGAACATTGGGATCAAGAGATGTTGCAATTCTCCGGATCAAGTTCATTCTCATCTCTTCCTCAATCAATGCATTCATTGATCTCCTTGGCAATCTTAAGTGATTGGATTCCAATTCCTTGGTAACCCAATCTCTCAAATCTTGATCAATAGCCAATTCCTTGGTCAATTGCTCATGAGAAGAGATGAAGTATGGTCACTGATTATACCACATGCATTTCCTAAATCAAGTATTGGGGGATTATAGTCACATATCCATCCCAACCTAACTTGGTCCAGCATGAGAAAGCATTTCTAGCATGATCTCTTCATTCCTCTTCCAAGGTTCCGAAGAGATCCAATTATGGAGAGTTTCTTTTCCAAGACAACTAACCAATTTAATTGAGATTGAAAGCTTTCTAGTAAGATCAAGAGAAAAGAAAGAAGAAGAAGAATGAAAACTATAATTGATCCATTGAATCACAATAGAGCTCTCTAACCCAATGAAAAGAGTTAGTTGGTCATTGCTCTAACAAAATAGAAAAGAAAGAAAGTGTATAAAAGTAAAGATGAAGATTAAAACTGAAATTGAAACTTTAAAATTCATAAATGGAAGGTACAAAGAAAAGAAACTACTCCTAAGGAAGAAAACAAGAGAAAAGGAAGAAGAGTGGTTGAGGGGAGGGGTCTCCGAAGACCCACTCCCCTTGGAGTGTGCCAATTCACGGAAGTTCGAATTGGTCTTCACTCTCTCCCCCTTCCTTCAATTCTCCCATCTCTAGAATGACTTGAATGTAAAAACTAAGGACTTTATATAGGCTCTCCTAAATTACAAAATGAAATTAAAAGTAAATTACACTTAAATGAAAATTCCTATTCTAGATGCTTCTTGTGGCCTTGATTGGTTGACAATTGTGGGCTTGCTTGCTTGAGCTTTGAAGTGGACATGAGAGAGAAGTGAGTTAAGTTGAGGTCCAGGTGCTAAAGTTAGTGCTAAAGTTAGCCACACTAACGCTATAAGTGTGGCGTTAGTGCTAAAGTTATTGTGGCTAACGTTGCACTTGCTGCCCAGTTGGTGTTTTTATGGCTTAAAAGATGCCTCTTGTTTGTGCTCCAATTTCATGCCCACTATAGAGTATTATATATCGTTGGAAAGCTCTGAATATCAGCTTTCTAACGCAACTAGAATCATGTCAATTGGAGTTCTGTAGCTCACGTTATTCTCTTTTGAAGTGGACATGGTCGCTGGCATAGTCGCTAGCGTTAATGGAAAACTTGAGTGCCAATAACGCTAGCGACCAGGGCTTCATTATTGCCAATTTCTGAAGCTCAAACTTAGTGTCCATCCCATACTATTATATATTATTGGAAAGCCGTAGATGTCTACTTTTTAATGCCTTTGGAAGCGCATCATTTGGAGCTCTACAACTCGAGTTAAACTTCTTGGAAGGTGAAGAGGTCAGCTGGCCTTACTACAGGTTGATACCATGTTCATCATTGCAATTTCGGGGCAGGTTTTCTCCTTGAAATTTAGTGTCAACCATGTAGTTTCATATATGCTTAGAAATCTCTGGAATCCTACTTTCCAATGCCACTGGAATCACCTCATTTAAAGCTTTGTGGCTCAATTTATGCGTGTTTAAAGAAGGTATGGTCAGGCTGCCAGGTGGGACTTTTGCCCACGTTAACTACCACGTTAACTAAGTTAACGTGGGAGTTAACGTGGCTCATAGTGGCTTGTGTGGGCTCATTCCAACGTTAGTGATAATGTTGGGTGTCACTAACATTGGCGATCACCTCCTTTCTTCACATTAGCTTCCACGTTAACTAGGTTAACGTGGGAGTTAACGTGGCTTATTGGGGCTTGTGTGGGTTCCTTCCAACGTTAGTGACAATGTTTGGTGTCACTAACGTTGTCGACCACCTTGTTTCTTCACGTTAGCTTCCACGTTAACTAGGTTAACGTGGGAGTTAACGTGGCTTATTGTGACTTGGCCAACGTTAGTGATAAAGTTGAATGTCACTAACGTTGGCTTCCCCTTTACTTCTTAACGTTAGAGGCCACATTAACTAAGTTAACGTGGCAACTAACGTGACCACTTATGAGCTTGGTCCAACATTAGTGATAATGTTAAGTGTCACTAACGTTGGCTCTATTTCCTTTCTTCAAAGTTAATGCCACTTCCTTCCTTCCACGTTAGTGCCCACATTAGCGTAACTAACATAGCCACTAACGTGGCTCTTCTCTTCTTCTTTTGGCCTGAAATCAATCAAACAAAGTGCATCAAAGTCTTGCTCTTAATCATGGGATCATGCATCATCTAATTTATCATATAATTCATGCAAAATTCTCATGAAATCATGTAAAGTGCACAATGTATGCTTGAATCAAGATGTAAGTGAATATCTACCCAAAATTCGCTTATTTCCTAAGAAAATGCATGAAACTACCTTAAAAACAGTAAAGAAAATGTCAGCGAAACTGGCCAAAATGCCCTGGCATCACAAGGTAACGCAGCGCTCAATGGCTTTGTGTGCCATCCAATTTTGTCTCGTGCCAAGCCCATATGCATAGCAAAGTAGCGCTCAGTTAATGAATTGAATGTAGCGCCCTTTGCCTTGGAGGAGGCTCCTACTTCGAGCCTTAGTGGCTTCAATTTTGCCAATTCCCTTGTGAAGCCTTGTAGTGCGCTTCTCTTGGTTCATGGGTTCGAACCTTGGCTGCCCCCTTTACTATTATCGCGCCTTGATTTTCTTTGTTGAGCCCCACGAAAAAGGTGAAACACTTAATGTAGCGCTCTCCCCATTTGAGCGCTACCCTTGTTCTATTTGGCATCCTTGAGCGCTCAGTTAAGAGACTTCATGTAGCGTCATTGCTTCTTGGTTAGTGCTGGAGCTTTAGCGCTCATATAGAGAGCGCTACACTCAATTAGCGAGCGCTATGCTCCTTGCCTTGGCTGAGTGCCACGCTTCTTTGAATGATCGCCACGATTGGTTGGGCACGCTTTCCTTGTTTCTTTCTTTTTTTCACCTACAATTAATCAAAACAACCTATCAAAGCATCACCAAATTCACAAGGTTTATAAATCATTCAAAAACCAACTAATTCTAGCTTAAACCTTATAATTTTGTGTTAATTAAATGTTGGTTGATTGATTCAACATAACCATGCAAATCCACTCCAAATCACTTACTTATAATGCAAGAAAGTGCATAAAACCTAATGAAACAAGTGAAAAATGCTTGAAAAGCTAGCATAAGATGACTTGTCATCACAACACCAAACTTAAATCTTGCTTGTCCCCAGCAATCACTAAACATAAGAGAAAATGAAATGAAACAGAGAAGCATGCATGTCCTTATTTAGCAGATAATTAAACTTAGTTCAAGGGGTTTTATGCAGACAAATATAGCTCACTTATTCTTTGCTGATAGATAAGAAATATTTCCTTAAAGGTTCACTAGAGTTGCTGCTATAATGCCTTACTTTTAATTGTTCCCTTGCTAGATTTTTCTTTCTTTCTTTTGCTTAGAAAGCTTATTTCTTAATGAAAGCTTGGTTGCAACTGTTGCAGCAGCCTTTTGGCTCAATTTTGCTCAACACTACTTCACTATAGACACATGGCTCACCATTTCTTCCAAGGAACATTGATGCCCAGCATCTCTTTAGATTACTAAAAGCTTTGTAACTAGGTTGCTCTTGATAATGGACTTTCGGTTGACAATCCCAGATTAGTTAATCCAAGTGGCCAAGTTTTAAAATACTCCTCAGAACCTAATTGTCCAAGAATATCCTAGTACAAAAGCACCACAAGCATATGTCCTAGGGTCCAAGCTATTGGTGTCTAGCCTTATTATTTGTTTCTTTGCCATTTCTTGGCTTTTCTCTTTCTTTTTCTTTTTATTTTGCTTCATTCTCAAGGGATTCTCATTAATAACATGCTTTATAGCAGCAAACTAATTCACACTTCAAAGAACATGTTGTTATGCAGCTTTTGTTATTGTGCTATTCATTAAATCAAACAAGTACCACCACTGAACTTCATTCTAATTCCTGTAACATTGGACAATCACTTTCTGTTTCAAACATTTTTCATTTATTCATGCAGAAGGGAACAAAACAGAATTTAAGCTAATGTGTTATGACAACCATAATGTAGTCTAGCATTTTTGGTAGACATATCCACTTACACCTAATTGAACACTTCAGCAAGACATACAGGAATGCCCAAGTTAAAATACTTCAAAGCAACAAGGATTAAGTGTCAATACAACCTGTTGGGAATGTCTCTCAGCTTTTCCTTCTGTCATCATTATTTCTCTCTGTTGTTCCTCCCTTGGATGATGATGCAGAACCCTTTCACAGATTGAATGTTTTCCTGCATAATCCTTAAAAGTTTCTTATTTCTCAAGCCCTTAGGAAAATGGTTAGTATGCAGAATTTGTTTGTAGGCTTTTGAACTTACTTTGGTATGTGAACACCAAACTTAGTCCCTTGCCAATGTTTCTTATGCAACAAGTCAACCATTTAAATGAAACCTTGTGCCTTTGCTGAAGGTTACAAAACTAAAAACTAGAAAACAGCCAATGGCTAGGTGGTTTCTCTGATTGCTTGGAGCTAGCAACTATTTATACAGAAGGTGAACACGTGTTTTCAAATGAGATTTTTGGTGGAACACCAAACTTAGCATCCTTCATTCTCCCTTAAATTGTTTTGGTGTGCATACCAAACTTAGCTCCTTGCAATATAGATAAATCTACTTAACCTTTTTATTGAAATAACTATGAGAAGAAACTACCTCAGGTTGGGTTGCCTCCCAACAAGTGCTCTTTTAATGTCACTAGCTTGACATCTTATCCTTTGATCATGGGGGCTGAAAATCATAGTGCCTCAGCTTTTTTCCTCTTACTGTGAACTTCCTTCCGGTCTCCTCTTTGATGATCTCTAGGTGTTCAATTGAAAGGACCCGATTCACAGTATAGTACTCAGACAATTATGGAGCTACCTTTATTGGTTGGGTGTTTAACACCACTTTATCTCCTGGTGAAAAGCCTTCAGTGGGGATTTTCTTGTTTCTCCATCCTCTTGGCCTCTTCTTGTTTTCTTTCTCAAAAGATGATTCATGCCTTGATAGTTTTTTATCTGGGGGTTTTGGATCTAGTTCCTCCTTGACTTCCTTGGTCTGTTGCACTATCTCTACTTCTTTAAAGCCTGGGTTTAGGCAACTTGGATTTGACTCCTTAATTTTCTCCTTTGAGCTATGATCTCTGGCCTTATCCTTCTTGCATTCTTCTTCTTGAGTGGGCTCATGTAAAGTCTTGAAGACATGAAATGCTAGGTGCTCATCATGCACTCTTAGCAACAATTTTCCTTTTTCAACATCTATCAGTAACATCTATCAGTGCTCTGCCCGTAGCTACGAAAGGCCTCCCCAGAATGATGGGAGTGTCAGGGTCCTCCTCTATATCCAGGATGACAAAATCAGCTAGGAGAAGGAATTTCTCCACTTTTACCAGTACATTTTCTACAATTCCAAGTGCTTGCTAAATGGATTTGTCAGCCATTTGAAGAAGTATTCGTGTGGATTTCAGCTCAAAAATTTGGAGTTTCCTCATTAGAGACAAAGGTATCAAGTTTATGCTTGCACCAAGGTCATAGAATGACTTTTCAATTGTTATGTTTCCTATGGTGCAAGGTATATAAAAACTCCCAAGATCATCTTTCTTCTCTGGCAACTCTCTTTGGAGAATAGCACTACATTCCATTGTCATCTCAAAAATTTATCCTTCTTTTAGGGACTTTTTCTTTGTTAGCACTTTCTTCATAAATTTGGCATACAATGGCATCTGTTCAAGTGCTTCTAAGAAAGGAATATTGATGCTGAGTGTCTTGAATATGTCCAGGAATTTTGAGTATTGCTTATCCTCGTTTTCTTTTTTGAACCTCTGAGGGTATGGAAGTTTGGGGACATATGGCCTCACCTCTTCCTTCTTCTCTTGTAGTTGTGGTTCAAGGATGTTCTTGTCTTCCTTTGAGATTTGTGTCTTCTTGGTTGTCTGATCCTCATCACTTCTCCCCTCTATCTCTTCTTATGGAACTTCTCTGTTGTGTTTTTCCTGATTAATGGCTTCCTACTTTATAGTCTTCTCACTTCCCACTGTGATTGCCTTGCACTCCTCCCACTTTGTAGCTTTTCCTTTGTCCCTTTCGGTGACATTGGGGAAGGTATTTGCTCTCTTCTTATCCATTTCTGAAATTTGCTTAGCCATTTGCTCCATATGCCTCTCAAGATTTCTGATTGATGCTTCTTGGTTTTTGCTTGCTATGGCTTGATCTTTTCTTACTGCTTCTTGATCTTGTCTGGCCATCTCTTGAGTTTTGATGAGTTTCTCCATCAACATTTCTAAGTTAGAGATCCTTTGAGATTCTGGATGGGGTTGTGTGGGTTGTGATGGTTGTTGGTGAAAATTGTTTGAAAAACTAGAAGAGTTGTTTTGTGGATTAAATGGTGGTATGGAGAAGTTGTTTTGGGGGGTTTGTGAAGTGTGATGAGGTTGGGTATGTGTGTCTTGTGGTTGTGTGTAGTGGTTGTTGTTAGTAGGGGATTGATTGTGTTTGTTTGTGTTACCAAAACTGTTAGAGTTGAAGTCCCTTTGTCCTTGATTCTGATGCTCACCCCACCTCACGTTAGAATGAGTTCTCCAGGATGGATTGTGTGCATCATCATGGAAGTCATGTTGGCATGAACTTGAGGTATTGTTCATGTATTGTATCTGTTCAGGCGCTTGTTGCTCATAGTTGAGTGTCCCAAGACCTCCTTCAGATTGATTCCATCTATGTGAGATTTGAGATTGGCCTTGTGTATTCACGGCAGCAAGTTGGAGTCCATCAATTCTCTTTGTATTCATCTCCATTTGTTGATGAAGTTGTTGATGCATCTGCTTATTTTGAGTCAGCATTGCACTTACTCCCTCAAGTTCCCTCGCTCCCCTCTTTGGATTTGTGCATGGTGCCTCTCAGATGAGTAAAAATATTGATTGTTGGCCATTATATCAATGAGATCTTGTGCTTCTTGGGCAGTTTTCATCATCTAAAGTGAACCTCTAGAGGAGTAATCTAATGCTTTTCTTGATTTCAGGGTCAATCCTTCATAAAAGTTTTGAAATTTTACCCACTCACTGAACATCTCAGGTGGACATTTCCTTATCAGGGCCTTATATCGTTCCCATGCCTCATAAAGTGATTCTCCCTCCTTTTGCATGAAGGTTTGCACCTATGTTTTCAGCTTGATAATCCTATGAGGTGGGTAGAACTTGGCTAGAAAATTTCTCACCAAATCAGTCCAATTGTTGATGATCTCCTTGGGAAAGGTTTCCAGCCATTGAGCAGTATTGTCCCTTAAAGAAAATAGAAATAGAAGTAACTTGTAGATGTCAGGATGTACCCCATTTGTCTTGACAGTTTCACAAATTCTCAAGAAAATAGACAAATGTTGGTTGGGGTCTTCAAGACGGCCACCTCCATAAGCACAATTATTCTGCACTAAAGTGATTAGTTGAGGCTTGATGAGCGGATAATTTGTACGCTTTTTGGCATTGTTTTTAGTATGTTTTTAGTATGTTCTTGTTAATTTTTAGTATATTTTTATTAGTTTTTAGTTAAAATTCACTTTTCTGGACTTTACTATGAGTTTGTGTGTTTTTCTGTGATTTCAGGTATTTTCTGGCTGAAATTTAGGGACTTGAGCAAAAATCTGATTCAGAGACTAAAAAGGACTGCAGATGCTGTTGGATTCTGACCTCCCTGCACTCGAAGTGGATTTTCTGGAGCTACAGAAGCCCAATTGGCGCACTCTCAACGGCGTTGAAAAGTAGACATCCTAGGATTTTCAGCAATATATAATAGTCCATACTTTGCCCGAGATTTGATGGCCCAAACCGGCGTTCAAAGTCACCAGCAGAATTCCCAGCGTTAAACGTCGGAACTGGCACAAGAATGGGAGTTAAACGCCGAAACTGGCACAAAAGCTGGCGTTTAACTCCAAGAGAAGTCTCTACACGAAAATGCTTCAATGCTCAGCCCAAGCACACACCAAGTGGGCCCAGAAGTGGATTTTTATGTCATTTACTCATCTCTGTAAACCCTAGTCTACTAATTCTCTATAAGTAGGACCTTTTACTATTGTATTGTAATCTTAGATCTTTGGAACATCTTTTGATCACTTTAGATCTGAGATCATTGGGAGGCTGGCCTCACGGCCATGCCCAGACCTTGTTCTTATGTATTTTCAACGGTGGAGTTTCTACACACCATAGATTAAGGTGTGGAGCTCTGCTGTACCTCGAGTATTAATGCAATTACTATTGGTCTTCTATTCAATTCGGCTTGTTCTTGTTCCAAGATATCACTTGTTCTTCAACTTGATGAATGTGATGATCCGTGACACTCATCATCATTCTCACCTATGAACGTGTGCCTGACAACCACCTCCGTTCTACCTTAGATTGGGTGGATATCTCTTGGATTCTTTAACCGGAATCTTCGTGGTATAAGCTAGAATTGATGGCGGCATTCAAGAGAATCCGGAAGGTCTAAACCTTGTCTGTGGTATTCTAAGTAGGATTCAATGATTGATTGACTGTGACGAGCTTCAAACTCGCGATTGTGGGGCGTTAGTGACAGACGCAAAAGAATCACTGGATTCTATTCCGACATGATCGAGAACCGACAGCTGAATAGCCGTGCCGTGACAGGGTGCGTTGAAAATTTTCACTGAGAGGATGGGAGGTAGCCACTGACAACGGTGAAACCCTACATACAGCTTGCCATGGAAAAGAGTAAGAAGGATTGGATGAAGACAGTAGGAAAGCAGAGAGACGGAAGGGACCAAGCATCTCCATACGCTTGTCTGAAATTCCCACCAATGAATTACATAAGTATCTCTATCTTTATCTTTATGTTTTATTCATCATTCATAACCATTTGAGTTTGCCTGACTAAGATTTACAAGGTGACCATAGCTTGCTTCATACCAACAATCTCTGTGGGATCGACCCTTACTCGCGTAAGGTTTATTACTTGGACGACCCAGTACACTTGCTGGTTAGTTGTGCGAAGTTGTGTTTATGCCATGGTATTGAACACCAAGTTTTTGGATTCATCACCGGGGATTATTTGAGTTCTGAAAAGAAGGGATCACAATTTCGTGCACCAAGTTTTTGGCGCCGTTGCCGGGGATTGTTCGAGTATGGACAACTGACGGTTCATCTTGTTGCTTAGATTAGGTATTTTTCTTCAGAGTTCTTAAGAATGAATTCTAGTGTTTCAAGGTGATGTTCTTATCATCACCAAAGCTGATTGATTTTCATCAATTTAGCTCTTGAATGCAATGTCCTGCTGAAGCTCGTTTAGCCATGTCTAATTTCTTTAGACTGAAGCTTTAGACTAACATTGCATGATTCCTGGAATTCTCATTAAGAATTTCGATACCTTTATTTTCTTTTTCCACTTAATTTTTGAAAAATCCAAAAAAATTTTACAAAATCATAAAAACCAAAAATATTTTATGTTTCTTTTTGAGTCTAGTGTTTCATTTTAAGTTTGGTGTCAATTGCATGTTTCTGTTCTTCTTGCATTCATGCATGTGTCTTCATTAATCTTCAAGTTGTTCTTGATGATTTCATTGCTCTGATTTTTAAATTCTCTTGATTTGAGTGTTTATGTGTCTTATCATATGCATTCTCATTTTGTTAGTGTCAGTAGTATACAAACTGCTAAGTTTGGTGTCTTTCATGCATTATTATTTGATTCTAGTTGCATTTTGATTATTCCTTATTATTAAAAATCCAAAAATATTTTTAATTTGTGTCTTTTCAAGTCAATAATACAGAGAATTGAAGATTCAGAACATACAGCAGAGGAATTACACAGAAAAAGCTGGGCGTTCAAAACGCCCAGTAAGGAAGGCAAACTGGCGTTTAAACGCCAGCCAGGGTGCCTGGCTGGGCGTTTAACGTCCAAAAGGGAAGTGGTTTGGGTGTTAAACGCCAGAATGTGCACCATTCTGGGCGTTTAACGCCAGGATGGCACAAGAAGGAAGATTTTGTTTTCAAATCAATTTTTTTTTTTAGTTTTCAAAATCTTTTCAAAATCAAATCTTTTTCAAATCAAATCTTTTCAATCAAATCTTTTTCAAAATCAATTTCTTTCCATTTTCAAAAATACTTGCTATCAATTAATGATTTGATTCAACATTTCAAGTATGTTGCCTTTTCTGTTGAGAAAGGTTTAATGCTTGAATCATATCTTTTCTTGTTAGTCAAGTTATTAATTTTTAAAATCAAATCTTTTTAAAATATTTTTCAAATCATATTTTCTCAATCACATCTTTTTAAAACCAATCATATCTTCTTAACCACATCTTTTTCAAAATAGTTTTCAATCAAATCTTTTTGATTTCTAATTTCAAAATCTTTTTCAAAAATCACTTTACTTCTTTCTCAATCTTTGTTTTCGAAAATCAATTAAAGTTTTTCAAAATGTTTTTAAAATCTTTTTTAAATTATTTTCGAAAATTTCTTCCCATCTTCTCACATCCTTCTATTTATGGACTAACACTATTCCTTAATGCACAATTCGAACTCCATCTTTCTTGATAAGTTCGAATTTTCTAACTCTTCTTTCCATTTTTCTTTTCCTCTGACACCTCAAGGAATCTCTATACTGTGACATAGAGGATTCCATATTTTCTTGTTTTCTTCTCTTTCATATGAGCAGGAGCAAAGACAAAAGCATTCTTGTTGAGGCTGATCCTGAACCTGAAAGGTCCTTGAAGCGAAAGCTAAGAGAAGTTAAGGCACAATTCTCTGTAGAGGACCTAACAGAAATCTTCAAAGAAGAAGACATGGCAGCCGAAAACAACAACAATGCCAACAATGCAAGGAAGGTGCTGGGTGACTTTACTGCACCTACTCCCGACTTCTATGGGAGAAGCATCTCTATCCCTGCCATTGGAGCAAACAACTTTGAGCTTAAGCCTCAATTAGTTTCTCTAATGCAACAGAATTGCAAGTTCCATGGACTTCAATTGGAAGATCTTCATCAGTTTTTAGCTGAATTCTTGCAAATCTGTGACACTGTCAAGACTAATGGGGTTGACCCTGAGGTCTACAGACTTATGCTATTCCCTTTTGCTGTAAGAGACAGAGCTAGGATATGGTTGGACTCACAACCTAAAGAAAGCCTGAACTCTTGGGAAAAGCTAGTCAATGCCTTCTTGGCAAAGTTCTTTCCACCTCAAAAATTGAGTAAGCTTAGAGTGGAAGTCCAAACCTTTAGACAGAAGGAAGGAGAATCCCTCTATGAAGCTTGGAAAAGATACAAACAATTAATCAGAAAGTGTCCCTCTGATATGCTTTCTGAATGGAGCATCATAGGTATTTTCCGTGATGGTCTGTCTGAACTATCCAAGATGTCTTTGGATAGCTCTGCTGGAGGATCTCTTCATCTGAAGAAGACGCCTACAGAAGCTCAAGAACAAATTGAAATGGTTGCAAATAACCAATTCATGTACACTTCTGAAAGGAATCCTGTGAACAATGGGACTAATCAGAAGAAATGAGTTCTTGAGATTGATACTCTGAATGCCATATTGGCTCAGAACAAGATATTGACCCAGCAAGTCAATATGATTTCTCAAAGTCTGTCTGGAATGCAAAAAGTACCAAGCAGTACTAAGGAAGCTTCATCTCAAGAAGAAGCTTATGATTCTGAGAACCCTTCAATGGAAGAGGTGAATTACATGGGAGACCCCTATGGAAACACCTATAATCCTTCATGGAGAAATCATCCAAATCTTTCATGGAATGATCAACAGAGACCTCAACAAGGTTTCAACAACAATAATGGTGGAAGAAACAGGTTTAGCAATGGCAAGCCTTTTCCATCATCTTCTCAGCAACAGACAGAGAATTCTAAGCAGAACCACTCTGACTTAGCAACCATGGTCTCTGATCTAATCAAAACCACTCAAAGTTTCATGACTGAAACAAGGTCCTCCATTAGAAACTTGGAGGCACAAGTGGGTCAGCTGAGCATGAAAATTACTGGACTCCCTCCTAGTACTCTTCCAAGCAATACAGAAGAAAATCCAAAAGGAGAGTGCAAGGCCATCAACATGGACGAATTTGGAGAGGAGGGAGAGGCAGTGAACTCCACTGAGGAAGACCTCAATGGACGTCCACTGGCCTCCAATGAGTTCCCCAATGAGGAACCATGGGAATCTGAGGCTCCCACTGAGACCATAGAGATTCCATTGGATTTACTTCTGCCATTCATGAGCTCTGATGAGTATTCTTCCTCTGAAGAGGATGAATATGTCACTGAAGAGCAAGTTGCTAAATACCTTGGAGCAATCATGAAGCTAAATGACAAGTTATTTGGCAATGAGACTTGGGAGGATGAACCCCCTTTGCTCACCAAAGAACTGGATGACTTGTCTAGGTAGAAACTACCTCAAAAGAGACAAGATCATGGGAAGTTCTCAATACCTTGTGCCATAGGCACCATGACCTTCAAGAAGGCCTTGTGTGACCTAGGGTCAAGTGTAAACTTCATGCCTCTCTCTGTAATGGATAAGCTAGGGACCTTTGAGGTGCAAGCTGCAAAAATCTCACTAGAGATGGCAGACAATTCAAGAAAACAAGCTTATGGACTTGTAAAGGATGTCCTGGTAAAAGTTGAAGACCATTACATCCCTGCTAATTTCATAGTCCTAGAGACTGGGAAGTGCATGGATGAATCCATCATCCTTGGCAGACCCTTCCTAGCCACAGCAAAGGCTGTGATTGATGTTGATAGAGGAGAATTGATCATTCAAGTGAATGAAGAATCCTTTGTGTTTAAGACTCAAGGATATCCCTTTGTCACCATGGAGAGGAAGCATGAAGAGCTTCTCTCAAAACAGAGTCAAACAGAGCCCCCACAGTCAAACTCTAAGTTTGGTGTTGGGAGGCCACAACCAAATTCTAAGTTTGGTGTTGAACCCCCACATTCAAACTCTAAGTTTGGTGTTGGGAGGTTCCAACATTGCTCTGAGCATCTCTGAGGCTCCATGAGAGCCCACTGTCAAGCTACTGACATTAAAGAAGCGCTTGTTGGGAGGCAACCCAATGTTATATTTTATCTATTTTCCTTTGTTATTTTATGTTTTCTGTAGGTTGATGATCATGAGAAGTCACAAAATCAATTGAAAAAGCAAAAACAGAATGAAAAACAGAAAGAAAAACAGCACACCCTGGAGGAAGATCTTGCTGGCATTTAAACGCCAGTAAGGCTAGCAGATGGGCGTTTAACGCCCAGTCTGGCACCATTCTGGGCGTTTAACGCCAGAAAGGGGCACCAGACTGGCGTTAAATGCCAGAAAAGGGCAAGAACTTAGCGTTAAACGCAGAAATGGGCACCAGCTCGGCGTTTAACGCCAGAATTGGCATGAAGAGCAATTTTGCTCGCCACTTGGTGTAGGGATGACTTTTCCTTGACACCTCAGGATCTGTGGACCCCACAGGATCCCCACCTACCCCACCACTCTCTCTCTTCTTCACCCATTCACCAATCACCTCAACACCTCTTCACCACTCACATCCATCCTTCATAAAACCCCACCTACCTCACCATTCAAATTCAAAACACTTTCCCTCCCAAACCCACCCTCCCATAGCCGAACCCTACCCCTCTCTCCACTCCTATATAAACCCATCTTCACTCCTTCATTTTCACACAACCTAAACACTACTTCTCCCCCTTTAGCCGAACCACAAAGCCATCTCCATCTCCTTCATTTCTTCTTCTTCTACTCTCTTCTTTCTTCTTTTGCTCGAGGATGAGTAAACCTTTTAAGTTTGGTGTGGTAAAAGCATTGCTTTTTGTTTTTCCATAACCATTTATGGCATCCAAGGCCGGAGAAACCTCTAGAAAGAGGAAAGGGAAGGCAAAAGCTTCCACCTCCGAGTCATGGGAGATGGAGAGATTCATCTCAAGGGTGCATCAAGACCACTTCTATGAAGTTGTGGCCTTGAAGAAGGTGATCCCCGAGGTCCCTTTCAAACTCAAAAAGAGTGAATATCCGGAGATCCGACATGAGATCCGAAGAAGAGGTTGGGAAGTTCTTAACAACCCCATTCAACAAGTCGGAATCTTAATGGTTCAAGAGTTCTATGCCAATGCATGGATCACCAAGAACCATGATCAAAGTGTGAACCCGGACCCAAAGAATTGGCTTACTATGGTTCGGGGGAAATACTTGGATTTTAGTCCGAAAAATGTAAGGTTGGCATTCAACTTGCCCATGATACAAGGGGATGAACATCCTTACACTAGAAGGGTCAACTTTGATCAAAGGTTGGACCAAGTCCTCACAGTCATTTGTGAAGAGGGCGCCCAATGGAAGAATGATTCAAGTGGGAAGCCGGTTCAACTGAGGAGGCATGACCTCAAGCCCGTAGCTAGAGGATGGTTGGAGTTTATCCAACGCTCAATCATTCCGACTAGCAATTGGTCTGAAGTTACTATAGACCGGGCTATCATAATTCATAGCATCATGATTGGAGAAGAAATAGAAGTTCATGAGGTTATATCCCAAGAACTTTATAAGGTGGCGGACAAGTCCTCTACCTTGGCAAGGTTAGCCTTTCCTCATCTCATTTGTCACCTCTGTTATTTAGTTGGAGTTGACATAGAGGGAGACATCCCCATTGATGAAGACAAACCCATCACTAAGAAGAGGATAGAGCAAACAAGAGACCCCTCTCATCATCAAATCCCTGAGATGTCTCAAGGGATGCACTTTCCTCCACAAAACTATTGGGAGCAACTGAACACCTCCCTAGGAGAATTGAGTTCCAACATCGGACAACTAAGGGTGGAGCACCAAGAACACTCCATCCTCCTCCATGAAATTAGAGAAGACCAAAGAATCATGAGAGAGGAGCAACAAAGGCAAGGAAGAGACATTGAGGAGCTCAAGCACTCCATAGGATCTTCAAGAGGAAGAACAAGCCGCCATCACTAAGGTGGACCCGTTCTCTAATTTCCTTGTTCTTTATTTTCTGTTTTTCGAAAAATCATGCTTATGTTTATCTATGTTTTGTCTTGTGATCATTAGTGTCTTAGTGTCTATGCCTTAAAGTTATGAATGTCCTATGAATCCATCACCTTTCTTGAATGAAAAATGTTCTTTAATTGAAAAAGAGAAGAATTGCATGAATTTTGAATTTTATAACAGATTAATTATTTTGATGTGGTGGCAATACTTTTGTTCTCTGAATGTATGCTTAAACAGTGCGTATGTCTTTTGAATTTGTTGTTCATGAATGTTGGCTCTTGAAAGAATGATGAAAAAGGAGACATGTTACTGAGGATCTGAAAAATCATAAAAATGATTCTTGAAGCAAGAAAAAGCAGTGAATTCAAAAAAAAAGAGAAGGAGAAAAACGAAAAAAGGGAGAAAAAAAATGAAAAAAAAAAGAGAAAGAAATAAAGTTGTGATCCAAGGCAAAAAGAGTGTGCTTAAGAACCCTGGACACCTCTAATTGGGGACTCTAGCAAAGCTGAGTCACAATCTGAAAAAGGTTCACCCAATTATGTGTCTGTGGCATGTATGTATCCGGTGGTTAAAATTCACTTTTCTAGGCTTTACTATGAGTTTGTGTGTTTTTCTGTGATTTCAGGTATTTTCTGGCTGAAATTGAGGGACTTGAGCAAAAATCTGATTCAGAGACTAAAAAGGACTGCAGATGCTGTTGGATTCTGACCTCTCTGCACTCAAAGTGGATTTTCTGGAGCTACAGAAGCCCAATTGGCGAGATCTTAACGGCGTTGGAAAGTAGACATCCTGAGATTTCCAGCAATATATAATAGTCCATACTTTTCTCGAGATTTGATGGCCCAAACTGGCGTTCAAAGTCACCATCAGAATTCCCAGCGTTAAACGCCGGAACTGGCACAAGAATGGGAGTTAAACGCCCAAACTGGCACAAAAGCTGGCGTTTAACTCCAAGAGAAGTCTCTACACGAAAATGCTTCAATGCTCAGCCCAAGCACACACCAAGTGGGCCTGGAAGTGGATTTTTATGTCATTTACTCATCTATGTAAACCCTAGGCTACTAACTCTCTATAAGTAGGACCTTTTACTATTGTATTGTAATCTTAGATCTTTGGAACATCTTTTGATCACTTTAGATCTGAGATCATTGGGAGGCTGGCCTCACGGCCATGCCTAGACCTTGTTCTTATGTATTTTCAACGGTGGAGTTTCTACACACCATAGATTAAGGTGTGGAGCTCTGCTGTACCTCGAGTATTAATGCAATTACTATTGTTCTTCTATTCAATTCGGCTTGTTCTTGTTCCAAGATATCACTTGTTCTTCAACTTGATGAATGTGATGATCCGTGACACTCATCATCATTCTCACCTATGAACGTGTGCCTGACAACCACCTCCGTTCTTCCTTAGATTGGGTGGATATCTCTTGGATTCTTTAACCGGAATCTTCTTGGTATAAGCTAGAATTGATGGCGGCATTCAAGAGAATCCGGAAGGTCTAAACCTTGTCTGTGGTATTCTGAGTAGGATTCAATGATTGAATGACTGTGACGAGATTCAAACTCGCGATTGTGGGGTGTTAGTGACAGACGCAAAAGAATCACTGGATTCTATTCCGACATGATTGAGAACCGACAGCTGAATAGCCGTGCCGTGACAGGGTGCGTTGAACATTTTCACTGAGAGGATGGGAGGTAGCCACTGACAATGGTGAAACCCTACATACAGCTTGCCATGGAAAAGAGTAAGAAGGATTGGATGAAGACAGTAGGAAAGCAGAGAGACGGAAGGGACCAAGCATCTCCATACGCTTGTCTGAAATTCCCACCAATGAATTACATAAGTATCTCTATCTTTATCTTTATGTTTTATTCATCATTCATAACCATTTACTTGATGTGGTACCAAAGAGACGTTCTATGGCAATGTCTGATCGTGCAGAGGAGTAGCAGACGATGTTCTACCTTTTAGTGACGTTCCACTTGACTTGAGTTTTGAAGACTTAGAATGTACTTTCCCTCGCTTTAGTAGTGTAGAGGGACTAGGTGAGTATAGAGTCTAGGCTAGCCTAGGTGCCAGCTTAGGGACCTCTTGAACAGGTCAGGACCTGGGATGTTGTATGTATGTATATGTATATAGTTATTATCTAGCTATATCTAGGGGTGTTCTAACCAAAAGTCTATTCTTAAACAAAGGCTGGATCACTGAATGTTGTTAACTGCTTGTGATGTATTTATGTGTGGTTGTTTATAACTATTTTATCTGTTATTACTTGTGAATTGATTATGAGTGATTCCGTCTATTAACCCGAATGTTTTCAAACAAAAAAAATATATATATACCTCGCAATTTAACTACGCTTTTAACAACGAATCAGGCTCATATGATAAATAATAGATAATAATTAGGAGGACAAATTGGTAGCACTCAGTTTCCGGTATGATCTAGACATATTGAAAATTGGGTCGTTACAATTTGGTATCAGAGCAGTTCGTTTCCAGTAGAGCCTGGGGAGTGGACTGACTATGCTTCATTGCATACTCTGCTTGTGTGTCTCATGCTGTTAGGGTATCTTTAAGATACATTTGGCATGAATGTCTATGAGTGCTCATTTTGGAAATGTTCGTGCCTTACTTGAGATATTAAGACTGATCACCTTAATGTTGATTGTTTGGTGCGGATAGGACCTTAATGACTGCGAATAGGCATAGTTTAATCGAGTTTCGAACGATGAATCGATGCGAGGCACAGCTATCCTCATAGCTGTTATGATCTCCATGGCCATAGCTATGTTAGATTTGGATGTTGTAAGGAACGAATGCTTGTTTCACTTGTGGGGAAGTTGGACACTTGGCGAGGAATTGCCCAAAAGAATTTGCTCGGAATCCAGTGCAAACCCAGCAACAAGGCCGAGTGTTTGCCATGACTGCTGATGATGCTATGCAACCAAACGCCCTGATCCAAGGTCAGTGTTATGTCAAAAATCGATTTCTAACTGTACTGTATGACACGGGTGTATCACATTCCTTTATTTCTTTAACTGTTTCTCGTGAGTTGGGACTAGATTTTTCTGAGTTGAACTTTGATCTAATTGTCCATACACCTGCATCTCAAAATGTTTTGACTGGTTTAGTATGTGATGAGCGGATAATTTGTATACTTTTTGGCATTGTTTTTAGTATGTTTTTAGTATGATCTAGTTAGTTTTTAGTATATTTTTGTTAGTTTTTAGTTAAAATTCACTTTTCTGGACTTTACTATGAGTTTGTGTATTTTTCTGTGATTTCAGGTATTTTCTGGCTGAAATTGAGGGACCTGAGCAAAAATCTGATTCTGAGACCAAAAAGGACTGCAGATGCTGTTGGATTCTGACCTCCCTGCACTCGAAGTGGATTTTCTGGAGCTATAGAAGCCCAATTGGCGCGCTCTCAACGGCGTTGGAAAGTAGACATCCTGGGCTTTCCAGCAATATATGATAGTCCATACTTTGCCCAAGATTTGATGGCCCAAACCGGCGTTCAAAGTCACCCTCAGAAATCCCAGCGTTAAACGCCCAAACTGGCACCCAAATGGGAGTTAAACGCCCAAACTGGCACTAAAGCTGGCGTTTAACTCCAAGAAGAGTCTCTACACGAAATTTCTTCATTGCTCAGCCCAAGCACACACCAAGTGGGCCCGGAAGAGGATTTTTATGTCATTTACTCATTTCTGTACACCTTAGGCTACTAGTTTTCTATAAGTAGGACCTTTGACTATTGTATTAGAAATCTTTTGATCACTTTAGATCTCTAGATCATCTTTGGACATTTTAGTTCTTAGATCATTGGGAGGCTGGCCATTCGGCCATGCCTAGACCTTATGCTTATGTATTTTCAACGGTGGAGTTTCTACACACCATAGATTAAGGTGTGGAGCTCTGCTGTACCTCGAGTATTAATGCAATTACTATTGTTCTTCCATTCAATTCCGCTTGTTCTTTATCCAAGATATCACTTGTTCTTCAACTTGATGAATGTGATGATCCGTGACACTCATCATCATTCTCACCTATGAACAAGGTGACTGACAACCACTTCTGTTCTACAAGCAACCAAGGCTCTAGTGAATATCTCTTGGATTCTTGATTGCATGATGCATGGTTGATCGCCTGACAACCGAGTGCTCGTCTGACAAACGAGCCAACCATTCCGTGAGATCAGAGTCTTCGTGGTATAGGCGAGAACTGATGGCAGCATTCAAGAGAATCCGGAAGGTCTAACCTTGTCTGTGGTATTCTGAGTAGGATTCAATGACTGAATGACTGTGACGTGCTTCAAACTCCTGAGGGCGGGGCGTTAGTGACAGACGCAAAAGAATCACTGGATTCTATTCCGGCCTGATTGAGAACCGACAGATGAATTCCGCTATGCTGTGACAGAGCATATGCAATCGCTTTCACTGAAAGGATGGGAGGTAGCCACTGACAACGGTGAAACCCTTGCTTAAGCTTGCCATGGAAGGGAGTAAGAAGGATTGGATGAAGACAGTAGGAAAGCAGAGAGACGGAAGGGAAGGCATCTTCATGCGCTTATCTGAAGTTCCTACCAATGAATTACATAAGTATCTCTATCTTTATCTTTTATGTTATTTTCGTTCATCACCATTACTATTTGAATTTGCCTGACTAAGATTTACAAGATGACCATAGCTTGCTTCAATACTAACAATCTCCGTGGGATCGACCCTTACTCGCGTAAGGTTTATTACTTGGACGACCCAGTGCACTTGCTGGTTAGTTGTGCGAAGTTGTGTAATGCCATGGTATTGAGCTACCAAGTTTTTGGGGTTCATGACCGGGGATTATGAGAGTTGTGAGAAGTATTGTTCACAATTTCGCGCACCAAGTTTTTGGCGCCGTTGCCGGGGATTGTTCAAGTTTTGAGCAAGCTTTTGGTAACATCAGTGCCAAGATCCGACAACAACACCAAGTTTTTGGCGTTATTGCCAGGGATTGTTCAAATTTGGACAACTGACGGTTCATCTTGTTGCTTAGATTAGGTATTTATTTTTTTTCGAAATTCTTGAAGATGAATTCTAGAGTTTCATGATGATTTGTTGAAATCTGGCTGGCTGAGAAGCCATGTCTAATTTCATTGGACCGAGGTTTCAACTTATCACCACAAAAGCTTGTTGATTTTTATCAATCTTGCTTTTGGAGCAATGATCTGCTAAGGCTTGGCTGGCCTTTGGCCATGTCTAGTGTTTTGGACCGAAGCTTTCTTTGAAAGCTTGGCTGGCTGTGAAGCCATGTCTAATTCCTGGACCGGAGTCTTAGACTAGCATTGCACTGATTCCTGGAATTCTCATTAAGAATTTTGATACCTTTTTCCACTTAATTTTCGAAAAACACAAAAAAATTACAAAATCATAAAAACAAAAAAATTATTGCATGTTTCTTGTTTGAGTCTAGTGTCTCATCTTAAGTTTGGTGTCAATTGCATGCATTCATATGTCTTAGTGATCTTCAAGATGTTCTTGATGATTTACTTGCTCTGATCTTTGAATTCTATTGACTTGAGTGTTTTGA
The DNA here is from genome assembly GCF_003086295.3 of Arachis hypogaea. Classification (NCBI taxonomy): domain Eukaryota; kingdom Viridiplantae; phylum Streptophyta; class Magnoliopsida; order Fabales; family Fabaceae; genus Arachis; species Arachis hypogaea. The sequence goes on along the minus strand of NC_092039.1, from coordinate 46,697,112 downwards.
GTGTCTCATATGCATTTTCATTTTGTTAGTGTCAGTAGTATACAAACTGCTAAGTTTGGTGTCTTGCATGCATTGTTAGTTGATTCTTGTTGCATTTTGATTTGTTCTTATTATTAAAAAAATCCAAAAATATTTTTAATTTGTGTCTTTTCAAGTCAATAATACAGAGAATTGAAGATTCAGAACATACAGCAGAGGAATTGCACAGAAAAAGCTGGGCGTTCAAAACGCCCAGTGAAGAAGGACAGACTGGCGTTTAAACGCCAGCCAGGGTACCTGGTTGGGCGTTTAACGCCCAAAAGGGTAGCATTTTGGGCGTTAAACGCCAGAATGTGCACCATTCTGGGCGTTTAACGCCAGGATGGCTAGAAGGGAAGATTTTGTTTTCAAACCAAATTTTTTTTTAGTTTTCAAAATCTTTTCAAAATCAAATCTTTTTCAAATCAATTTTTCAATCAAATCTTTTTCAAAATCAATTTCTTTCCATTTTCAAAGATACTTACTATCAATTAATGATTTGATTCAACATTTCAGGTATGTTACCTGGTGGACGAAATTGTGATCTTTAATTAATGGCTCCTTGGCATGTGCCAAGGAGAACTAATTTAACTAACTGATTACTTGCTCAGAGCACAATTCCGTTCAACTAACCAGCAAGTGTACTGGGTCGTCCAAGTAATACCTTACGTGAGTAAGGGTCGAATCCACAGAGATTATTGGTTTGAAGCAATCAATATTTATTTTATTAGTCTTAGTCAGGATATCAATAGGATTATTTGGATTTATTTGTAAAAAGCCAAACTGCAAATTTCATAAAATTGTAAGTTAAAATAATAGAGTTACTTGATTTTCAGTACTGGGGAATATGTTGGAGTTTTGGAGATGCTTTGTCCTCTGACTTCAACTCTTCCTTGAGATCCTCTTCTCACACGCAGGTTCCTTCCATGGCAAGCTCTATGTAGGGTGTCACCGTTGTCAATGGCTACTTCCCATCCTCGCAGTGAAAACTATGCACGCACTCTGTCACAGTACGGCTAATCACCGGTTGGTTCCCGCTCCTACTGGAATAGAATCACTCTTTTGCGTCTGTCACTAACGCCCAGCAGGTTAAAGTTTGAAGCACGTCACAGTCATTCAATCCCGGAATCCTACTCGGAATACCACAGACAAGGTTTAGACTTTCCGGATTCTCATGAATGCCGCCATCAATCCGGCTTATACCACGAAGATTCTGTTGGGGAATCTAAGAGATATTCATTCAATCTGATGTAGAACGGAAGTGGTTGTCAGGCACACGTTCATGGGTTGAGGAAGGTGATGAGTGTCACGGATCATCACCTTCTCCACAGTTAAGTGCGAATAAACATCTTAGATAAGAACAAGCGTGTTTGAATGGAAAACAAAGGAATTGTATTAAATCATCGAGACGCTGCAGAGCTCCTCACCCCCAACAATGGAGTTTAGAGACTCATGCCGTCACAAAGTATGTAATTCAGATCTGAAAATGTCATGAGGTACAAGAGATGTCTGTAAAAGTTGTTTAAATAGTAAACTAATAACCTAGGTTTACAGAAAATGAATAGACTAAGATAATTGGTGCAGAAATCCACTTCTGGGGCCCACTTGATGTGTGCTGGGGCTGAGACTAAAGCTTTCCACGTGCAAAGGCCTTTCTTGGCGTCAAACTTCAGGTTATGACGTGTTTTGGGCGTTCAACTCCGGATAATGACGTTTTTCTGGCGTTTAACTCCAGACAGCAGCATGAACTTGGCGTTTAACGCCAAGTTACGTCGTCTATCCTCGCGCAAAGTATAGACTATTATATATTGCTGGAAAGCCCTGGATGTCTACTTTCCAACGCCGTTGAGAGCGCGCCAATTGGACTCCTGTAGCTCCAGAAAATCCATTTCGAGTGCAGGGAGGTCAGGATCCAACAGCATCAGCAGTCCTTTTTCAGCCTAAGTCAGATTTTTGCTCAGCTCCCTCAATTTCAGCCAGAAAATACCTGAAATCATAGAAAAACACACAAACTCATAGTAAAGTCCAGAAATATGATTTTTTGCCTAAAAACTAATATTATTCTACTAAAAACTAACTGAAACATGCTAAAATCTACATGAAATTACCCCCAAAAAGCGTATAAAATATCCGCTCATCACAACACCAAACTTAAACTGTTGCTTGTCCTCAAGCAACTAGATGAATAAAGTAGGTTCTAATAGAGATAAACAAACAATAATATTCTCGAGTTCTAAATGAGGCTCAGATTCTTATTAGATGAGCGGGGCTTGTAGCTTTTTGTCTCTGAACAGTTTTGGCATCTCCCTGTATCTTTAAATTTTCAGAATGATTGGCATCCTTAGGAACTCGGAATTCAGATAGTATTGTTGATTCTCCTAGTGTAGTATGTTGATTCTTGAACACAGTCATTTTATGAGTCTTGGCTGTGGCCCTAAGCACTTTGTCTTCCAGTATTACCACCAGATACACAAATGCCACAGACACATAACTGGGTGAACCTTTTCAGATTGTGACTCAGCTTTGCTAAAGTCCCCAGTTAGTGGTGTCCAGAGCTCTTAAGCACACTCTTTTGCTTTGGATCACGACTTTAACCACTCAGTCTCAAGCTTTTCACTTGGACCTTCATGACACAAGCACATGGTTAGGGACAGCTTGATTTAGCCGCTTAGGCCTGGATTTTATTTCCTTGGGCCCTCCTATCCATTGATGCTCAAAGCCTTGGATCCTTGCTACCCTTGCCTTTTGGTTTTAAGAGCTATTGGCTTTTTCTGCTTGCTTTTTCTTTCTATTTTATTTTATTTTATTTTTTTTTTCGCCACTTTTTTTTTTTGAACTGCTTTTTCTTGCTTCAAGAATCAATTTCATGATTTTTCAGATCATCAACAATATTTTTCGTGTTCCTCATTCTTTCAGGAGCCAATATTCATCAAATTCAAAGTACATATTATGCACTGTTCAAGCATTCATTCAGAGAACAAAAAGTATTGCCACCACATATAATTAATTATAAATTTTATTATTAAGAACTCGAGAAATATAAATTACTTCTTTATTCTAAAAGAAAATCTACTACTTTATTCATGCCTAATGATGATGAGAAAAATAAATTATAGCTTAATTGGAAATAAAATCAAAATAGACATCCTAATTACTACTAAATATCTTCTAAGGTCAATTTCTAAAATAATACTATCACAGAGTTAAAGCTGGAATTAGAACTTAACAACCTGTATTTTGGGAAGTGGATGTTCCTCTAGTCTGTGGGGTGCCTTCAAGAATTAATTTCTGACGCTTCAGCTCCCTTAAGTTCACATCCTTGCTCTTCCTGTTCTCTTAGGTGCCATGGTCTTAATGAGTTTTAGCTCAGTGATCATGGCAAATCACACCAAACTTAGAGGTTTGCTTGTCCTCAAGCAAAAGAAAGGGAAGGAGAGGAGTAGAAGGAAAGGCATTGTCAAATAAAGATAAGATGAGTTGAAAAAGATTTGAAAAAGATTTTAAAAAGATAATTGAGTTTTTAAAACAAACTTAAAAGAGTTTGATTGGATTGAAAATTAATTTGTTTTTATGGATTAAGATACATGTGATAATTTTTGAAAAAGGGATTTTAGAAATTAGGATTTTTAGAACACTAATTTGATTTGAGGGATGATAATTTGAAACATGTTTATGCAAGAAAACATGAATTGAAACATAAAAAATTAGAAAATTTGTAAAGAGAGACGAATTTTACCTCCTCCCCACCATCCTGGCGTTAAACGCCCAAACGATGCATGTTTTGGGCGTTTAACGCCCAAATGCTGCTTCTCCTGGGCGTTCAACGCCCAGCTGATGCTTCTTTCTGGCGTTGAATGCCAGGAAGTCCTTCTTTACTGGGCGTTTTTCTAAACGCCCAGAATGCTAGCAGATTGGCGTTAAACGCCCAGAAGGTTACCCTTACTGGCGTTAAACACCCAGTGGGTGCTTCTTTTGGGCGTTCAACGCCCAAAATGTTTCTCACTGGCTTTTTCACGCCAGTGAGCTTCCAAATTTCCCTGTAACTCTGTGACTTCAACCAATTGCTATTTCACCTTTTGAAGATACTGTAGCATCTACCTGTAAAACGAATAAAATTAAATTTTGTGATTGGCTGGGTTGCCTCCCAGCAAGCGCTTCTTTAATGTCATTAGCTGGACTATTACTGAGCTTTTAATCAAGTCTCAGTTTTGAGCATTCTTGCTCAAAATTGCCTTCAAGATAATGTTTAACTCTCTGTCCATTAACAATGAACCTTTTGTTAGATTCATTATCCTGAAGCTCTACGTATCCATATGGTGATACACTTGTAATTACATATGGACCTCTCCACCGGGATTTTAATTTCCCAGGGAATAATTTGAGCCTAGAATTGAATAACAGAACTTTCTGCCCTGGCTCAAAGACTCTGGATGACAATTTCTTATCATGCCATCTTTTTGCTTTCTCTTTGTAAATTTTTGCATTCTCGAAAGCATTGAGTCTAAATTCCTCTAGCTCATTTAGTTGGAGCAATCGTTTTTCTCCAGCTAACTTGGCATCAAGGTTTAGGAATCTGGTTGCCCAGTAGGCCTTGTGTTCCAGTTCCACTGGCAAGTGACATGCCTTTCCATACACAAGCTGGTATGGAGAGGTCCCTATGGGGGTCTTGAATGCTGTTCTGTATGCCCACAGAGCATCATCCAAGCTTCTTGCCCAATCCTTTCTACGGTTAATTACAGTCCGTTCCAGGATTCTTTTAAGTTCTCTATTTGAGACTTCAGCTTGCCCATTAGTTTGTGGATGATATGGAGTAGCCACCCTGTGGTTGACTCCATAACGTACCAGAGCAGAATAAAGCTGTTTATTACAGAAATGAGTGCCCCCATCACTGATTAACACTCTAGGGACACCAAATCTGCTGAAGATATGTTTCTGGAGGAACTTTAACACTGTTTTAGTGTCATTAGTGGGTGTTGCAATAGCCTCCACCCATTTGGATACATAATCCACTGCCACCAGAATATAGGTGTTTGAGTATGATGGTGGGAAAGGTCCCATGAAGTCAATGCCCCATACATCAAACAACTCAATCTCCAAGATTCCTTGTTGAGGCATGGCATAACTGTGAGGCAGGTTGCCTGATCTTTGGCAACTATCACAGTTAAGCACAAATGCTCGGGAATCTTTATAGAGAGTAGGCCAGTAGAAGCCACTTTGGAGGACTCTTGTGGCTGTTCGTTCACTTCCAAAATGTCCTCCATACTGTGATCCATGGCAGTGCCAAAGGATCTTCTGTGCTTCTTCTTTAGGCACACATCTACGGATTACTCCGTCTGCACATCTCTTAAAGAGATATGGTTCATCCCAAAGATAGTACTTTGCATCTGTGATTAATTTCTTTGATTGCATCTTACTGTATTCTTTGGGTATGAATCTTACTGCCTTGTAGTTTGCAATGTCTGCAAACCATGGCACTTCCTGGACGGCTAGTAATTGCTCATCCGGAAAGGTTTCAGAAATTTCAGTGAGAGGGAGGGACGTCCCTTCCACTGGCTCTATTCGGGATAGGTGATCTGCTACTTGGTTTTCTGTCCCTTTTCTGTCTCTTATTTCTATATCAAACTCTTGCAGAAGCAACACCCATCTGATGAGTCTGGGTTTTGAATCCTGCTTTGTGAGTAGATATTTAAGAGCAGCATGATTAGTGTACACAATCACTTTTGATCCTACTAAGTAGGATCTAAATTTGTCAATGGCGTAAACCACTGCAAGTAGCTCTTTTTCTGTGGTTGTGTAATTCTTCTGTGCATCATTTAGCACACGGCTGGCATAGTAAATGACATGCAGAAGCTTGTCATGCCTTTGTCCCAACACTGCACCAATGGCATGGTCACTGGCATCACACATTAGTTCAAATGGTAATGTCCAGTCTGGTGCAGAGATGATTGGTGATGTAACCAATTTAGCCTTTAGAGTCTTAAATGCCTGCAGACACTCTTCATCAAAGATGAATGGCGTGTCTGCAGCTAGCAGGTTGCTCAGAGGTTTGGCGATTTTTGAAAAATCCTTTATAAACCTCCTATAGAACCCTGCATGTCCCAGAAAGCTTCTGATTGCCTTAACATTAGCGGGTGGTGGTAATTTTTCAATTACTTCTACCTTAGCTTGGTCCACCTCTATCCCCTTGTTCGAAATTTTGTGCCCAAGGACAATTCCTTCAGTCACCATAAAGTGACATTTTTCCCAGTTTAAAACCAGGTTAGTCTCTTGGCATCTTTTCAGAACAAGTGCTAAATGGTTAAGGCAGGAGCTGAATGAGTCTCCAAATACTGAAAAGTCATCCATGAAGACTTCCAGAAAATTTTCCACCATATCAGAGAAAATTGAGAGCATGCACCTCTGAAAGGTTGCAGGTGCATTGCACAGGCCAAATGGCATCCTTCTGTATGCAAATACTCCAGATGGACATGTGAAGGCCGTTTTCTCCTGATCCTGGGGATCTACTGCAATTTGATTGTAACCTGAATATCCATCCAGGAAGCAGTAGTATTCATGACCTGCTAGTCTTTCTAGCATCTGGTCTATGAATGGTAAAGGAAAATGATCCTTTCTGGTGGCTGTGTTGAGTCTTCTGTAATCAATGCACATGCGCCACCCTGTAACTGTTCTTGTAGGAACCAGTTCATTTTTTTCATTATGAACCACTGTCATGCCACCCTTCTTAGGGACAACTTGGACAGGGCTCACCCAGGGGCTGTCAGAAATAGGATAAATGATCCCAGCCTCTAGTAATTTAGTGACCTCTTTTTGCACCACTTCTTTCATAGCTGGGTTCAGCCGCCTTTGTGGTTGAACCACTGGCTTGGCGTCATCTTCCAACAAGATTTTGTGCATGCATCTGGCTGGGCTAATGCCCTTAAGATCACTAATGGACCACCCAAGAGCTGTCTTGTGTGTCCTTAGCACTTGAATTAGTGCTTCCTCTTCCTGTGGCTCTAAGGTAGAGCTTATAATTACAGGAAAGGTTTCACCTTCTCCCAGAAATGCATATTTCAGGGATGGTGGTAATGGTTTGAGCTCGGGTTTTGGAGGTTTCTCCTCTTCTTGAGGGATTTTCAGAGGTTCTATTATCTTCTCTGATTCCTCCAAATCAGGCTGAACATCTTTAAAGATGTCCTCCAGCTCTGATTCGAGACTCTCAGCCATGTTGACCTCTCTTACCAGAGAATCAATGAGATCAACACTCATGCAGTCATTTGGGGTGTCTGGATGTTGCATGGCTTTAACAACATTCAACTTGAACTCTTCCTCATTGACTCTCAAGGTTACTTCCCCTTTTTGGACATCAATGAGGGTTCGGCCAGTTGCTAGGAAAGGTCTTCCTAGAATGAGAGTTGCACTCTTGTGCTCCTCCATTTCCAGCACCACAAAGTCAGTAGGAAAGGCAAATGGCCCAACCTTGACAATCATATCTTCAATCACGCCTGATGGGTATTTAATGGAGCCATCAGCAAGTTGAAGACATATCCTGGTTGGTTTGATTTCTTCAGTCAAACCAAGCTTTCTGATAGTAGATGCAGGTATTAGGTTGATACTTGCCCCAAGATCGCATAAGGCTTGCTTGGTACAAATACCTTCTAATGTGCATGGTATCATAAAGCTCCCAGGATCTTTAAGCTTCTCAGGTAAGCTTTTCAGAATGACTGCACTGCATTCTTCAGTGAGGTAAACTTTTTCAGTTTCCCTCCAATCCTTCTTATGACTTAAGATCTCTTTCATGAACTTAGCATAAGAGGGTATTTGCTCAAGTGCTTCTGCAAACGGAATCTTTATTTCAAGAGTCCTGAGATAGTCTGCAAAGCGGGCAAATTGCTTATCCTGTTCCGCTTGGCGGAGTTTTTGAGGATAAGGCATTTTGGCTTTGTATTCCTCAACCTTAGTTGCTGCAGTTTTATTATCTACAGAAGTGGGTTGGGAAGCCTTTTTAGAAAGGTCAGCACTTGTATGTGACTGATTCCCTACTGGCATTTGAATGCTAGTGGTGGGAGCTGGAGTGGCGTCAAACGCTACTTCCTTGTTTGTTACTGGCGTTTGAACGCCAGAACCATGCTCCTTTTGGGCGTTCAACGCCAGATCCATGCTTGTTTCTGGCGTTGAACGCCAGGAATAAGCATGGTTTGGGCGTTCAGCGCCAGTTTTATCCCTTTCTGGGCTCTGCTTGTCCTCAGAGGGATTTTTAGTAGCCATTTGTTCATCTCCTGTCTTCTTGCTACTTTGAAGTGAGGTATTTAATGTTTTCCCACTTCTTAATTGAACTGCTTGACATTCTTCTGTTATTTGTCTTGACAGTTGCTTTTCTGTTTGCTTTAATTGTACTTCCATGTTCCTGTTAGCCATTCTTGTTTCCTGTAATATTTCCTTGAATTCGGCTAGCTGCTGAGTTAGAAAATCTAATTGCTGATTGAATTTATTAGCCTGATCCACCGGACTGAGTTCTGCAGTTACTGTTTTAGCTTCTTCTTTCACGGAAGGTTCACTGTTCAGATACAGATGCTGATTTCTGGCAACTGTATCAATAAGCTCTTGAGCTTCTTCAATTGTTTTTCTCATGTGTATAGATCCACCAGCTGAGTGGTCTAGAGAAATCTGAGCTTTTTCTGTAAGCCCATAGTAAAAGATGTCTAATTGCACCCATTCTGAAAACATTTCAGAGGGACATTTTCTTAGCATCTCTCTGTATCTCTCCCAGGCATCATAAAGGGACTCATTATCTCCTTGTTTGAAGCCTTGGATGCTTAGTCTTAGCTGTGTCATCCGTTTGGGAGGGAAATAGTGATTCAGGAATTTTTCTGACAGCTGTTTCCATGTTTTTATGCTGTTCTTAGGCTGGTTATTTAACCACCTCTTAGCTTGATCTTTTACAGCAAATGGAAACAGTAGTAATCTGTAGACATCCTGATTCACTTCCTTATCATGTACTGTATCAGCAATTTGCAGAAATTGTGCCAGAAACTCTGTAGGTTCTTCATGTGGAAGACCAGAATACTGGCAGTTTTGCTGCACCATGATAATGAGCTGAGGATTCAGCTCAAAGCTACTAACTCCAATGGAAGGTATACAGATACTACTCCCATATGAAGCAGTAGTGGGGTTAGCATATGACCCCAGAGTCCTCTTGGACTGTTCACTCATACTTACTTCCATAATGGAATACAAGTTGAGAATTTATAGTTTGGAATGTAGTAATAAAAATGGAATAAATACCAAAAGAAGTTAAAAATATATATATATATATTTTATTTTATTTTTTTTTAAATAAAATAAAAACGAAATAAATAAAAGAAAGTGGAAATATTTTGAAATTGAAAATTGAATTTTTATAAAAGATTTTCGAAAAAAAATTGTCCAAAATTAGTTAGAAAAATAAAAATTTTTTGAATTTTGAATTTTATGATGAAAGAGAAAAACACACAAAAGACACAAGACTTAAAATTTTTAGATCTAATGCTCCTTAATTTTCGAAAATTTTTGGAGGGAAAACACCAAGGAACACCAAACTTAAAAATTTTAAGATCAAGGCACAAGAAAAACTCAAGAACACTTTGAAGATTCACAAGAACACCAAGAACACAAGGAAGAACACCAAACTTAAAATTTTTAGAAAACCAAAATAAATTTTCGAAAATTATAAAAATTAACAATAAAACACCAAACTTGGAGTTTGGCACAAGATTAAATCAAGAAAAATTATTTTTGAAAAAGATTTTCAAAAGTACTGGTGCTCCCTTATCAAGAATATAAGCCAATTGGGAATAAATATGACACTTGATGCAGATGTTCTTGAAAAGAAACTATCCTATCAAAATTTAATGACTCTATAACAATAAAAATAAAAATAAAAATAAAAATAAATTATTCCTAATCTAAGAAATAAAATAAACCTTCAATTGTCCAAACTCAATAATCCCCGGCAACGGCGCCAAAAACTTGGTGGACGAAATTGTGATCTTTAATTAATGGCTCCTTGGCATGTGCCAAGGAGAACTAATTTAACTAACTGATTACTTGCTCAGAGCACAATTCCGTTCAACTAACCAGCAAGTGTACTGGGTCGTCCAAGTAATACCTTACGTGAGTAAGGGTCGAATCCACAGAGATTATTGGTTTGAAGCAATCAATATTTATTTTATTAGTCTTAGTCAGGATATCAATAGGATTATTTGGATTTATTTGTAAAAAGCCAAACTGCAAATTTCATAAAATTGTAAGTTAAAATAATAGAGTTACTTGATTTTCAGTACTGGGGAATATGTTGGAGTTTTGGAGATGCTTTGTCCTCTGACTTCAACTCTTCCTTGAGATCCTCTTCTCACACGCAGGTTCCTTCCATGGCAAGCTCTATGTAGGGTGTCACCGTTGTCAATGGCTACTTCCCATCCTCGCAGTGAAAACTATGCACGCACTCTGTCACAGTACGGCTAATCACCGGTTGGTTCCCGCTCCTACTGGAATAGAATCACTCTTTTGCGTCTGTCACTAACGCCCAGCAGGTTAAAGTTTGAAGCACGTCACAGTCATTCAATCCCGGAATCCTACTCGGAATACCACAGACAAGGTTTAGACTTTCCGGATTCTCATGAATGCCGCCATCAATCCGGCTTATACCACGAAGATTCTGTTGGGGAATCTAAGAGATATTCATTCAATCTGATGTAGAACGGAAGTGGTTGTCAGGCACACGTTCATGGGTTGAGGAAGGTGATGAGTGTCACGGATCATCACCTTCTCCACAGTTAAGCGCGAATAAACATCTTAGATAAGAACAAGCGTGTTTGAATGGAAAACAAAGGAATTGTATTAAATCATCGAGACGCTGCAGAGCTCCTCACCCCCAACAATGGAGTTTAGAGACTCATGCCGTCACAAAGTATGTAATTCAGATCTGAAAATGTCATGAGGTACAAGAGATGTCTGTAAAAGTTGTTTAAATAGTAAACTAATAACCTAGGTTTACAGAAAATGAATAGACTAAGATAATTGGTGCAGAAATCCACTTCTGGGGCCCAGTTGATGTGTGCTGGGGCTGAGACTAAAGCTTTCCACGTGCAAAGGCCTTTCTTGGCGTCAAACTTCAGGTTATGACGTGTTTTGGGCGTTCAACTCCGGATAATGACGTTTTTCTGGCGTTTAACTCCAGACAGCAGCATGAACTTGGCGTTTAACGCCAAGTTACGTCGTCTATCCTCGCGCAAAGTATGGACTATTATATATTGCTGGAAAGCCCTGGATGTCTACTTTCCAACGCCGTTGAGAGCGCGCCAATTGGACTCCTGTAGCTCCAGAAAATCCATTTCGAGTGCAGGGAGGTCAGGATCCAACAGCATCAGCAGTCCTTTTTCAGCCTAAGTCAGATTTTTGCTCAGCTCCCTCAATTTCAGCCAGAAAATACCTGAAATCATAGAAAAACACACAAACTCATAGTAAAGTCCAGAAATATGATTTTTTGCCTAAAAACTAATATTATTCTACTAAAAACTAACTGAAACATGCTAAAATCTACATGAAATTACCCCCAAAAAGCGTATAAAATATCCGCTCATCATTACCTTTTCTGTTGAGAAAGGTTTAATGTTTGAATCATATCTTTTCTTGTTAGTCAAGTTTTTAATTTTCAAACCAAATCTTTTTAAAATGTTTTTCAAATCATATCTTCTCAATCACATTTTTCTTAACCAATCATATCTTCTTAACCACATCTTTTTCAAAATAGTTTTCAATCAAATCTTTTTGATTTCTAATTTCAAAATCTTTTTCAAAAATCACTTGATTTCTTTTCCATTTTCATTTTCGAAAATTAAGTAATGTTTTTCAAAAAAAAAATGTTTTCAAATTTTTCACTTAATTTTCGAAAATCTCTTCCCTCCTTCTCACATCCTTCTATTTATGGACTAACACTATCCCTTAATGCAAAATTCGAACTCCATCTCCTTTGTTAAGTTCGAATTTTCCACTTCTGTCTTCTACTCTTCTTTTCCTCTGACACCTAAAGGAATCTCTATACTGTGACATAGAGGATTCCACATTTTCTTGTTCCCTTCTCTTTCTTATGAGCAGGAGCAAAGACAAAGGCATTCTTGTTGAGGCTGATCCTGAACCTGAAAGGACCTTGAAGAGAAAGCTAAGAGAAGCCAAAGCACAACTCTATTTAGAGAACCTGAACGAATTCTTCAAGGAAGAAGAACTCATGGCAGCCGAAAACAACAACAATGCCAACAATGCAAGGAAGGTGCTGGGTGACTTTACTGCACCTACTCCCGACTTCTATGGGAGAAGCATCTCTATCCCTGCCATTGGAGCAAACAACTTTGAGCTTAAGCCTCAATTAGTTTCTCTAATGCAACAGAATTGCAAGTTCCATGGACTTCCATTGGAAGATCCCCATCAGTTTTTAGCTGAGTTCTTGCAAATCTGTGACACAGTCAAGACTAATGGGGTTGACCCTGAGGTCTACAGACTTATGCTATTCCCTTTTGCTGTAAGAGACAGAGCTAGAACATGGTTGGACTCTCAACCTAAAGAAAGCCTGTACTCTTGGGAAAAGCTAGTCAGTGCCTTCTTGGCAAAGTTCTTTCCACCTCAAAAATTGAGTAAGCTTAGAGTGGAAGTCCAAACCTTCAGACAGAAGGAAGGAGAATCCCTCTATGAAGCTTGGGAAAGATACAAACAATTAATCAGAAAGTGTCCCGCTGACATGCTTTCTGAATGGAGCATCATAGGTATTTTCTATGATGGTCTCTCTGAACTGTCTAAGATGTCCTTGGATAGCTCTTCTGGAGGATCTCTTCATCTGAAGAAGACGCCTACTGAGGCTCAAGAACTGATTGAAATGGTTGCAAATAACCAATTCATGTACACTTCTGAAAGAAATCCTGTGAACAATGGGACTAGTCAGAAGAAAGGAGTTCTTGAGATTGATACTCTGAATGCCATATTGGCTCAGAACAAAATATTGACTCAACAAGTCAATATGATTTCTCAAAGTCTGTCTGGAATGCAAAATGCACCAAGCAGTACTAAAGAAGCTTTATCTGAGGAAGAAGCTTATGATCCTGAGAACCCTTCAATGGAAGAGGTGAATTACATGGGAGAACCCTATGGAAACACCTACAATCCTTCATGGAGGAATCATCCAAATCTTTCATGGAAGGATCAACAGAGACCTCAACAAGGTTTCAATAACAATAATGGTGGAAGAAACAGGTTTAGCAATAGCAAGCCTTTTCCATCATCTTCTCAGCAACAGACAGAGAGTTCTAAGCAGAATAACTCTGACTTAGCAACCATGGTCTCTGATCTAATCAAAACCACTCAAAGTTTCATGACTGAAACTAGGTCCTCCATTAGGAATTTGGAAGGACAAGTGGGTCAGCTGAGCAAGAAAATTACTGAACTCCCTCCTAGTACTCTCCCAAGCAATACAGAAGAAAATCCAAAAGGAGAGTGCAAAGCCATCAACATAGCCGAATTCTGGGAGGAAGAGGAGGCAGTGAACGCCACTGAGGAAGACCTCACTGGACGTTCACTGGCCTCCAATGAGTTCCCCAATGAGGAACCATGGGAATCTGAGGCTCAAACTGAGACCATAGAGATTCCATTGGACTTACTCCTGCCATTCATGAGCTCTGATGAGTATTCTTCTTCTGAAGAGGATGAGTATGTCACTGAAGAGCAAGTTGCTAAATACCTTAGAGCAATCATGAAGCTAAATGACAAGTTATTTGGAAATGAGACTTGGGAGGATGAATCCCCTTTGCTCACCAAAGAACTGAATGACTTGTCTAGGCAGAAACTGCCTCAAAAGAGGCAGGATCCTGGGAAGTTTTCTATACCTTGTACCATAGGCACCATGACCTTCAAGAAGGCCTTGTGTGACTTAGGGTCAAGTGTAAACCTCATGCCTCTCTCTGTAATGGAGAAGCTAGGGATCTTTGAGGTGCAAGCTGCAAAGATCTCACTAGAGATGGCAGACAACTCAAGAAAACAAGCCCATGGACTTGTAGAGGATGTTGTGGTCAAAGTTGAAGACCATTACATCCCTACTGATTTCATAGTCCTAGAGACTGGGAAGTGCATGGATGAATCCATCATCCTTGGCAGACCCTTCCTAGCCACAGCAAGGGCTGTGATTGATGTTGATAGAGGAGAGTTGATCATTCAAGTGAATGAAGAATCCTTGGTGTTTAAGGCCCAAGGGTATCCCTCTGTCATCATGGAGAGGAAGCATGAAGAGCTTCTCTCAAAGCAGAGCCAAACAGAGCCCCCACAGTCAAACTCTAAGTTTGGTGTTGGGAGGCCACAACCAAACTCTAAGTTTGGTGTTGAACCCCCACATTCAAACTCTAAGTTTGGGGTTGGGAGGTTCCAACACGGTTCTGAGCATTTCTGAGGCTCCATGAGAGTCCTCTGTCAAGCTAATGACATTAAAGAAGCGCTTGTTGGGAGGCAACCCAATGTTTTATAATTAATTATTTTCTTTTGTTATTTTTATCTCTTTTGTAGGTTGATGATCATAAAAAGTCACAAAATCCATGAAAAAAGCAAAAACAGAATGAAAAACAGGAAGAAAAACAGCACACCCTGGAGGACGCACCCACTGGCGTTTAAACGCCAGTGAGGTTAGCTGGTGGGTGTTTAACGCCCAGTCTGGCACCATTCTGGGCGTTTAACGCCAGAAAGGGGCACCAGACTGGCGTTAAACGCCAGAGAAGGGCAAGATGCTGGCGTTAAACGCCAGAAATGGGCACCAGCCCGGCGTTTAATGCCAGAAATGGCACAAAACGTGATTTTGAATGCCATTTGGTGCAGGGATGACTTTTCCTTGACACCTTAGGATCTATGGACCCCACAAGATCCCCACCTACCCTACCACTCTCTCTCTTCTTCACCAATCACCTCAACACCTCTTCCCCAAAAACCCCTCACCTATCAAATCCCATCTTTCTCTTCACCACTCACATCCATCCTTCATAAAACCCCACCTACCCCACCATTCAAATTCAAACCACTTTCCCACCCAAACCCACCCTCAAATGGCCGAACCTATCTCTACCCCTCTCCTATATAAACCCTCCTTCACTCCTTCATTTTCACACACCTTCAACACTTCTTCTTCTCCCTTTTGGCCGAACCACAAAGCCATCTCCCTCTCCTCCATTTCTTCTTCTTCTACTCTCTTCTTTCTTCTTTTGCTCGAGGACGAGCAAGCATTTTAAGTTTGGTGTGGTAAAAGCATTGCTTTTAGTTTTTCCATAACCATTTATGGCATCCAAGGCCGGAGAAACCTCTAGAAAGAGGAAGGGGAAGGCAAAAGCTTCCACCTCCGAGTCATGGGAGATGGAGAGATTCATCTCAAGGGTGCATCAAGACCATTTCTATGAAGTTGTGGCCTTGAAGAAGGTGATCCCTGAGGTCCCTTTTTCACTCAAAAAGGGTGAATATCCGGAGATCCGACATGAGATCCGAAGAAGAGGTTGGGAAGTTCTTACCAACCCCATTCAACAAGTCGGAATCTTGATGGTTCAAGAGTTCTATGCCAATGCATGGATCACCAAGAACCATGACCAAAGTGTGAACCCGAATCCAAAGAATTATCTTACTATGGTTCGGGGGAAATACTTGGATTTTAGTCCGGAAAGTGTGAGGGTGGCGTTCAACTTGCCTATGATGCAAGGAGATGAACATCCTTACACTAGAAGGGTCAACTTTGATCAAAGGTTGGACCAAGTCCTCACAGTAATATGTGAAGAGGGCGCCCAATGGAAGAGAGATTCAAGAGGAAAGCCGGTTCAATTAAGAAGGCATGACCTCGAGCCCGTGGCTAGAGGATGGTTAGAGTTCATACAACGCTCAATCATTCCCACTAGCAACCGGTCCGAAGTTACCATAGACCGGGCTATCATGATCCATAGCATCATGATTGGAGAAGAAATAGAAGTTCATGAGGTTATAGCCCAAGAACTCTATAAGGTGGCGGACAAGTCCTCTACCTTGGCAAGGTTAGCCTTTCCTCATCTCATTTGTCACCTCTGTTATTCAGTGGGAGTTGACATAGAGGGAGACACCCCATTGAGGAGGACAAGCCCATCACTAAGAAGAGGATGGAGCACACAAGAGATCCCACTCATCATGAGATCCCTGAGATTCCTCAAGGGATGCTCTTTCCTCCACAAGACTATTGGGAGCAATTGAACACCTCCCTAGGAGAATTGAGTTCCAACATGGGACAACTAAGGGTGGAGCATCAAGAACACTCCATCATCCTTCATGAGATTAGAGAAGATCAAAGAATCATGAGGGAGGAACAACAAAGACAAGGAAGAGATATTGAGGAGCTCAAGCACTCCATAGGATCTTCAAGAGCAAGGAAGAGCCGCCATCACTAAGGTGGACCCGTTCCTTGATTTCCTTGTTCTTTATTCTTCTGTTTTTCGAATTTTATGCTTATGTTTATCCATGTTTGTGTCTTGTGATCATTAGTGTCTTAGTGTCTATGCCTTAAAGTTATGAATGTCCTATGAATCCATCACCTTTCTTAAATAAAAATGTGCTTAATTGATAAAAGAAAAAATTGCATGAATTTTAAATTTTATAACAGTTAATTATTTTGATGTGGTGGCAATATTTTTGTTCTCTGAATGTATGCTTAAACAGTGCATATGTATCTTGAATTTGTGGTTCATGAATGATTGGCTCTTGAAAGAATGATGAAAAAGGAGACATGTTACTGAGGATCTGAAAAATCATAAAAATGATTCTTGAAGCAAGAAAAAGCTATGAAAAAAAAACGAAAAAAAAAAGAAAAGAAAACGAAAAAAAATTAGAGAAATAAGAGTTGTGATCCAAGGCAAATAAGAGTGTGCTTAAGAACCCTGGACACCTCTAATTGGAGACTTTAGCAAAGCTGAGTCACAATCTGAAAAGGTTCACCCAATTATGTGTCTGTGGCATGTATGTATCCGGTGGTAATACTAGAAGACAGAGTGCTTTGGGCCACAGCCAAGACTCAATAAGTAGCTTTGTTAAAGAATCATCATACTTTACTAGGAGAATCATTAACACTATCTGGATTCTAAGTTCCTAAAGAAGCCAACCATTCTGAATTTCAAAGGATAGAGTGAGATGCCAAAACTATTCAGAGGCAAAAAGCTAAAAGCCCCGCTCATCTAATTAATACTGATCTTCACAGATGTTTTTGGAATTCATTGCATATTCTCTTCTTTTTATCTTATTTGATTTTCAGTTGCTTGGGGACAAGCAACAATTTAAGTTTGGTGTTGTGATGAGCGGATAATTTGTATACTTTTTGGCATTGTTTTTAGTATGTTTTTAGTATGATCTAGTTAGTTTTTAGTATATTTTTGTTAGTTTTTAGTTAAAATTCACTTTTCTGGACTTTACTATGAGTTTGTGTGTTTTTCTGTGATTTCAGGTATTTTCTGGCTGAAATTGAGGGACCTGAGCAAAAATCTGATTCTGAGACCAAAAAGGACTACAGATGCTGTTGGATTCTGACCTCCCTGCACTCGAAGTGGATTTTCTGGAGCTACAGAAGCCCAATTGGCGCGCTCTCAACGGCGTTGGAAAGTAGACATCCTGGGCTTTCCAGCAATATATGATAGTCCATACTTTGCCCAAGATTTGATGGCCCAAACCGGCGTTCAAAGTCACCCTCAGAAATCCCAGCGTTAAACGCCCAAACTGGCACCCAAATGGGAGTTAAACGCCCAAACTGGCACTAAAGCTGGTGTTTAACTCCAAGAAGAGTCTCTACACGAAATTTCTTCATTGCTCAGCCCAAGCACACACCAAGTGGGCCCGGAAGAGGATTTTTATGTCATTTACTCATTTCTGTACACCTTAGGCTACTAGTTTTCTATAAGTAGGACCTTTGACTATTGTATTAGAAATCTTTTGATCACTTTAGATCTCTAGATCATCTTTGGACATTTTAGTTCTTAGATCATTGGGAGGCTGGCCATTCGGCCATGCCTAGACCTTATGCTTATGTATTTTCAACGGTGGAGTTTCTACACACCATAGATTAAGGTGTGGAGCTCTGCTGTACCTCGAGTATTAATGCAATTACTATTGTTCTTCCATTCAATTCCGCTTGTTCTTTATCCAAGATATCACTTGTTCTTCAACTTGATGAATGTGATGATCCGTGACACTCATCATCATTCTCACCTATGAACAAGGTGACTGACAACCACTTCTGTTCTACAAGCAACCAAGGCTCTAGTGAATATCTCTTGGATTCTTGATTGCACGATGCATGGTTGATCGCCTGACAACCAAGTGCTCGTCAGACAAACGAGCCAACCATTCCGTGAGATTAGAGTCTTCGTGGTATAGGCGAGAACTGATGGCAACATTCAAGAGAATCCGGAAGGTCTAACCTTGTCTGTGGTATTCTGAGTAGGATTCAATGACTGAATGACTGTGACGTGCTTCAAACTCCTGAGGGCGGGGCGTTAGTGACAGACGCAAAAGAATCACTGGATTCTATTCCGGCCTGATTGAGAACCGACAGATGAATTCCGCTATGCTGTGACAGAGCATATGCAATCGCTTTCACTGAGAGGATGGGAGGTAGCCACTGACAACGGTGAAACCCTTGCTTAAGCTTGCCATGGAAGGGAGTAAGAAGGATTGGATGAAGACAGTAGGAAAGCAGAGAGACGGAAGGGAAGGCATCTTCATGCGCTTATCTGAAGTTCCTACCAATGAATTACATAAGTATCTCTATCTTTATCTTTTATGTTATTTTCGTTCATCACCATTACTATTTGAGTTTGCCTGACTAAGATTTACAAGATGACCATAGCTTGCTTCAATACTAACAATCTCCGTGGGATCGACCCTTACTCGCGTAAGGTTTATTACTTGGACGACCCAGTGCACTTGCTGGTTAGTTGTGCGAAGTTGTGTAATGCCATGGTATTGAGCTACCAAGTTTTTGGGGTTCATGACCGGGGATTATGAGAGTTGTGAGAAGTATTGTTCACAATTTCGCGCACCAGTGTGCCTGCAAGTACCGTTCACTATTAGGAACAGAACTTTTATACATGATCTAATTTGTTTGCTTCTATGTGGTTTGAAGTTATTCTAGGATTAGATTTGTTGTCTAAGTATCATGTTTTCCTTGATTTCTTTGAAAGAACTGCTGTTATTTCGTCTGATAGTTTAGATATTAAACCATTTCTGTCTCATACTTTATATCTGAATTCCGTAAGAGTTACCTTAGATGGGAGTGATTGTGAGGGGTACGTTCTGTTAGCGGCTAGCTCGAATGATAGTGAATTAAGCTTAGAACGAATCCAAATGGTGAAAGAATTCTCTGATGTTTTCTTGGATGACATACCTAAGTTTCTTCCTCAGCAAGAGATAAAATTCAGCATTGATCTAGTACCTGGAACCGGACCGATTTTCATAGCACCGTACCGGATGTCACCATTGCTTGCAGAGCTGAAGAAGCTATAAGATAGGATCGTAGTGGCCTATGGAGGTACAAGAACAGAATTTGTGTGCCCAACTCTGGAGAATTGCATATGAGTACATCATACCATCCTCAGACAGACGGACAATCAGAGCGAACAATCCAGACATTGAAAGACATGTTAAGATCTTGTGGGATGGATAACCATGGCAGTTAGGATAAGTGTTTGCCATTGGTCGAGTTCGTCTACAACAACAGTTACCAACAAAGTATTGGGATGGCACCATATGAAGCTCTCTACGGAAGAAGATGTCAAACACCATTGTATTGGAATGACGATGGAGAAGCTAGTGTCTTAGGTCCAAACTTAGTGTAAGAAACTACTGAGAAGATAAAGGCGATTCATCGGAAGATCCAAACAGCACAAAGCCGTCAAAAGAGCTATGCCGATAATAGACGTAGACCCTTAGAGTTTAGTGATGGAAACCGTGTCTTTCTAGAAGTAACCTCAATTACTGAAATAGGTAGAGCCCTTAAGACTAAAAAAAAAAAAAACTTAACCCACGATACATAGAACCTTTCCAAATACTTAAAAGAGTCGGCCTAGTAGATTATCAAATAGTCCTTCCTCCTTATTTATCAAACCTTCATGATGTTTTTCATGTCTCACAACTTAAGAAATATATTCCCGATGAGAGTCACATTTTACAACCAGAAATAGTACAGTTATGAAATCATTTGACATATCAAGCATCAGCGGTTCAGATCGTAGAAAGAAGTGATAAGCAGCTAAGAGGCAAGACTGTTCGCTTAGTCAAAGTAACATGAGCACCAAGGGGAGAAGAAGAGCACACTTGGGGACTGGAAGATAAGATGAAAGCTAATTACCCGCATCTATTCCTAGGTAACTGAAATTTTGAGGGCAAAATTTTCTTTTAGGAGGGTAGAATGTAACAACCCTGATTTTCGAGTACGCGAGATCTTTTCTGAAAGTACGAATTTCTCCGGAAGATCAGTAAAGGGAACACCTCTGTTATATCATCAAGCATCTCAATCCTCATTATCATTATGTCATCCTTAAGATAGAACCTCCTTTGAGGCAAGCTCGATAATGCAATCGCGAAGAACCTAGTTT
The DNA here is from genome assembly GCF_003086295.3 of Arachis hypogaea. Taxonomy (NCBI): domain Eukaryota; kingdom Viridiplantae; phylum Streptophyta; class Magnoliopsida; order Fabales; family Fabaceae; genus Arachis; species Arachis hypogaea. The sequence goes on along the minus strand of NC_092039.1, from coordinate 46,676,461 downwards.
TTGAACCGTATCGGTTGGCAATTTTGATTCTGATTCTCGTAAATAGTCTTTGTTTGACGAACCGGACTCGATTCATGAGAGGATAGAGATAATAGTATAATATTATCATTATATTAGTATTAGAAAATGCTTGAATGATATTATAAGGTTACCTGGTCTGTTTTTGTTAAAAACAGAAAATCGATTTAACCGGGTTTATGGTTTACTGGTGCAGCTTAGCACCAGCACTCTCTAATGACTTTAGAAATGCTAAGGCCTCATTATTCATGTTTTATTCTTATAATAAATATGTTACTAGTGTCATTTATGCTAGTAGCTCAGAAAATAATTTTTAGAGATGTTTTTACGAGTGTTCCGATACACCTAGTTTTAGTAGTTGTACACTAGAGATATTTTAATATTATTTTAATCCACCTCCAAGCCAACCAATCACAACTCACCCTACACCCCCAAAACCCCCAAGGCTGCCTCATTTGCTCATTGTGGCCGAAAATCACCAAGAGAAAAAGGAGAGAAAGTTCTTGGTTCATAAATCTTCAAAGCTTGATTTCTTCTGAACTAAAACTCAAATCAAAACTCCGATTTCACCAAAATGATCCTCTCTTCTTCCTCTACATAACCATGTGACTTATCAAGGCTGAAAATAAGGTGAGATGGCTGTCTCCCTCCCTCTTCAATTCGGTTTTCAAGGAAAACCATGCAAACATGTGTTTTCTTGATGTTTTTCCTTAGGAATCATGCTTAACTTGACTTGAGGGCCAAGAAACGTGACTTTCCAGAAAGTCTAAGGTTAGAAATCACTTCCTAACATGCTGAGTGAGATTTGGTTAGTTGAGGGTTTTTGGATTTAAAGTTGTTCTTGATGTGATTTAGGACGAAAAAGTGCTAAAGGACCACCTGAAAGCCTAACTGAATTAGGAGCAGCAAAACCAGGTAGGGTTTGATGAATTTAATCTTGATTGATTGTGTTTGAGTTGTTTAATTATGATATGGTTTGGCTGTGCTTGAAATTGATTGTTTATATGAGTGATTCTTGTTGAAAGTTTGTTGAAAATTTGATGAAATTTGATGATATTTAAGCTATGAATGTGGTTCTTGAGGGCTGCTAGAAAACGAAACCATAGGCCTTAAATTGGGGTTCAATTTGTGTTAAAATAATGTAGAAAAGATGGGGTTTTAGTGGCTGGGAATTTATTTTGAATTTTGGTAAAAATCGGTTGCTGAAAAGACTGAAAAACGGGTAAAAACAGAGAAAGAATCTGAAGAATTTATGAAGAACACGAAGAACACTTTGAGTGTGGTGAAGAACAATGAAGAACACCTTTTAGATCTTAGAAAGGGCAAGGAAGTAATTATTTTGGTGTTTGAGGGGTTATTTGGTAATTTTTGAAAGTTAGGGTGGTTAAAGTAGAAATATTAAAAGTTACCGGGGTAAAAAGTTAATTTTAAAGGTTAAAAGGTAAAGGCAAGGTAATTTTCGAAAATTTAATAATAAAATAATAAATAATAATAAAATATTAAATAATAATATTTAATTAAAAATAATATTTTAATAAAAATAATAAAATAATGCGAAAAAGGCAGTTTTCTGTAATAGCTTTAGAAAGACAACTTTAAGTGCAGAATCTCACAGTTACCTTCATAAAACACTTAGGGAGTGGTAAGAACATATTAGCGAGGCAAAGATAAAAGAAAGATAAAAAGTTAAAGGAAAGATAAAAACCAAAGAAAAGTCTGTAAAGTTTTAATAACAGAAGAACAGACAGAGACTAGCGAACGAACTAGGGCAACATAGTTAGTCCTTGAGTTGCGACTAGGGTTAGGTATTATATGAAAAGTTAAACTGTTTCAGTATAGACTTAATGAACCTATACTTGGGACAAGCAAACTATTCATACCGAGATTTACATAAGCTTTAAATACATACGTTAAGCAGAGAAAAGAGTAATCAGAGCAAAGTAAAAAGACAAAGAGAAAAGAGTAATGTGATAAAGAGAAATGGTTTGAGCCAAGATATTGTAAAAGTGAAAGATGTAAAGTTTGTATAGTATGATTGAACAGAGAAAGAAAGAGATATTGCATAAGAATGTGAATGTGATGACGAATAATGAGAATGATAATGAATGATGATAATAAGAATGATTATGTAAGAATCTGCTGCAGAGAGGCAGTCAGATAGATGGTGGTACGACCACTGAGAACGCTTTCCTGCGATACCTTGCTATAATGCTTTGCTGTAAGACAGAGGTTGCTTACAGAGGTATCAAGATGAATGTGCTCCTGTAAGACAGAGGTTGCTTACAGTGAGTGTGTTGTTGCTCCTGTAAGACAGAGGTTGCTTACAGTGAGTATGTTGTTGCTCCTGTAAGACAGAGGTTGCTTACAGTGAGTCTGTTGGGCGTATATCGGCTAATAAGTTTCGCCCTGCAAGACAAAGGTTGCTTGCAGTGGATACCCTGCAAGACAAAGGTTGCTTGCAGTGGATATTGCCAACAGGAAAGCCTTATCCAGACAGAGGTTGCTGGGTAACATCGGGAGCGGGTATGTAACCGACAGATGAGCTCATTACCTACACTAGGGCTAGACATGCATCATACTTGGTTGCACATTTACTCTGTTATGGTTGATTGTTTGAATGCATGTTTTCTTTGTTTGTATTCTATTCACTGTGTCTGTGTTTTATTTTCTTGTATTCTCTTGTTTGTGTTCTGCTTTCTATTTTCTCTATTTTCTCTAAGTTATCTGCTTCTTCTATCCACTGCTTCTCGATATTCTGCTATTTATCTGCTAAACAACACGGAATTAATGAACGTAACTAATAACCCCGACCCTACTAAGAACTCCCCAGTTCTTACCCCTTCTCTCTCCCTTCCCCTTTAGATGGAAGTAAGAGTACCTTACCGTAGTTCGTTGATGATGGTTCTACGAAGAGGATCCTGCTCTAGGTAGTCTTCTGAGTCTAGGGTGAATATCGTTCTCTGATTATACGTATATACTATGAGACCAGCCAAAGTCTGCACCCCGTTCGTATGCGCACTTTAACCTAAAACCCGTGTACAAGACTCCTGTTGTGTGGCTACTTGATGTGGTACCAAAGAGACATTCTATGGCAATGTCTGATCGTGCAGAGGAGTAGCAGACGATGTTCTACCTTTTAGTGACGTTCCACCTGACTTGAGTTTTGAAGACTTAGAATGTACTTTCCCTCGCTTTAGTAGTGTAGAGGGACTAGGTGAGTATAGAGTCTAGGCTAGCCTAGGTGCCAGCTTAGGGACCTCTTGAACAGGTCAGGACCTGGGATGTTGTATGTATGTATATGTATATAGTTATTATCTAGCTATATCTAGGGGTGTTCTAACCAAAAGTCTATTCTTAAACAAAGGCTGGATCACTGAATGTTGTTAACTGCTTGTGATGTATTTATGTGTGGTTGTTTATAACTATTTTATCTGTTATTACTTGTGAATTGATTATGAGTGATTCCGTCTATTAACCCGAATGTTTTCAAACAAAAAAAAATATATACCTCGCAATTTAACTACGCTTTTAACAACAAATCAGGCTCATATGATAAATAATAGATAATAATTAGGAGGACAAATTGGTAGCGCTCAGTTTCCGGTATGATCTAGACATATTGAAAATTGGGTCGTTACATTTGGGCTGAAAAGGAGTCCAGAAATCGCTGGGGACATTTTTTGCAATTTTCTGCACGTGGCGTCCGTCACGCGTGCGCGTGCGTAACGTGTGCCCGTCATTTGGAAGTTTTTTTTGTCACACGTACGCTGATAAACCACTATTTTATGGTTTATATTGTGCTTAATTGAGTGAATTTTATCAATCTTTCATACACTTATTCATACTAATTGCATGAGTTTACGTTTTCCTTCCTGATTTTGTGATATGATTGAAAACATGCTTCCTTAGACCTTAAAATTGCTATGTTTAATCCTCTCTTATTACCATTTGATGCCGTAATATGTGTGTTAAGTGATTTCAGATATTACAGGACAGGAATGGCTTAGAGGATGGAAAGGAAGCATGCAAGAGTGGAAGGAATACAAGAAACTGAAGGAATTGCCAAAGCTGTCAGCCTGACCTCTTCGCACTCAAACGGTCATAACTAGAGGTACAGAGGTCCAAATGATGCAGTTCTAGCTGCGTTGGAAAGCTAACATCTGGGGCTTCGATTTGATATATAATTTCCTATAGTGGCTGTACAGCTAGGCGATGCAAACACGTGCTCTACGCGGACGTGTCGCAGTGACAAAAATCATCGTGGCAGATTTCGCCCTCAACAATTTCTGGGTTATTTCTGGCCCAATTTCAAGCCCAGAAAACACAAATTAAAGGCTGCAAAGTGAAGGAATGAAGGGAGACAACTCATAATTCACTTCTCATAATTTAGATGTAGTTTTTAGAGAGAGAGGTTCTCTCCTCTCTCTTAGGATTTAGGATTAGGATTCCTCTTAAAGGATTTAGGATTTCTTCTTCTCAATTTCCAAGTTTAATATTCCTTTTATTTATTTTTCCAATTTAATTTATGAACTTTTCCATGTTAGATTTGATTTCTTTTATTAATGCAAATTGAGGTATTTCAGATTTATAATTGCTTTATTCTATTTATAATGCTTTGATTTAAAATTTTCCCTTTTAGCTTTGGTTATGTAATTGGTGACGCTTGAGTTATCAAATAAAGCAGTGGTTGAAATTGGGAGTTGCTGATTAATTTGAGTTCCAATAACGCTAGCATTTCCAAAGGAAAGGCAAGGACTTGAGGGATCAAATTAGTTCATTCACTTAACTTACCTTCATAGTTAGAGGTTAACTAAGAGGGAGCAATAAACAATTCTCATCACACCTGATAAGGATAACGAAGACAGGATTTCCAGTTCTCATACCTTGCCAAGAGTTTTATTATTTAAATTAATTCCTTACAATTTACTTTCTTGCCATTTACTACTCTTGCTTTTTATCTTATACATTAAAACCCAAAATAAAATATACCTTTTTTCCATAACCAATAATAAATCATACTTCCATGCAATTTCTTGAGAACACGACCCGAGGTTTGAATACTTCGGTTAATTATTTTTATTGGGTTTGCTTTAGTGACAAACAAAACTTTTGCACAAAAAGATTTTCTGTTGGTTTAGGAACTATACTACCAACGAGATTAATTTTATAAAATTTCTTTACCAGCAGAAATCCGATCGACATACACGTCGCTTGTGCTTTGCGCTAGGCAAGCGTTCGCGTCGTCCACATGTGCGTGTCGCTTGGGTTCTACGCGAGTCATGTGTCCGCGTCGTCCATGCGTGCGCGTCGCTGCCATTTCCTTCAAAACTTCATTTTTGTGCATTCCTTCCACTTTTGCATGTTTCCTTCCTGTTCTATAAGCCATTCCTGCCCTATAAAGCCTGAAAATACTCAACACACATATCACGGCATCGAATGGTAATAAAGAGTAATTAAAATTAATAATTTTATGGTCTAGGAAACATATATGAATAAGTGAGCAAAGACTTGATAGAAACCACTCAATTGAGCATAATATAAATCATAAAATAGAGGTTTATCAACCTCCCAACACTTAAACATTAGCATGTCCTCATGCTTAATCCAAGAGAAATTATAACGGGGTGAAGGTAGAATGGTGGAATCTATGCAATGCAATCTATCTAAATGCAGCTACCTAAATGGATCATGTAAGTCTAATTACTATCCACCTATATACTCATAGAGCTTACATGTGGTCAAATTAAGTCAAATTTTTCAAGGAATCATATATGCACAACAAAGGTTGAACCATATTAAAATATATTCACAATTGAGTTGAGCTAATCAAAATAATTCATAAACTTGCAAGACAAGCAATAATTAAACATGGATATATGGAATTGAGCTATTGAACCCTCACTGGATTTGTGTTTACACTCTAATCACTTAGTGTTTGTGGTTAATCACTCTACTCTTCTCGAGTCATGCTTTCTAAAACTTTGTTCTTCATCTAACTAATCAACAAATATTTATGTATACATGCAAACATCATGAGGTCTTTCCAAGGTTCTAATGGGGTCAAGGTAAAGGTGAGGATATATATATGGTTACGTGAGCCATAAATTGAATCCTTGATTAGTCTAAGATCTCACCTAACATATACATACTCTATACAATTTTTTAAAATTATGCCTAGCTACCCAATTTTTCTCACTTTTGTATCACATACTCATGTATCAACTTTTCTTTTAATTTTATCACATGCGCATTGATCTTTCACTAAATTTATTGTTGGGGTAATTTTGTCCCCTTATTTATTTAATTAATCATCGAGATTTTTTTTTAAATCTAAAAAATAAACACAACATATCAATGCACATGGTATTTTAATTATTTTGGCCTTACATGAGCACGCACCCAAATTTCAAATAATTTATCAATTCAATACCTTCCTATCAACCCAAATTCTCATAGTTCCCCACACTTAATTGATACACAATCTCTATCTTAAGCTAACCAAAGATTCAATTTGGGATATTTAATTTATTTTTCTGCTTAAGGCTAGTGATGTGGTAATATTCAGAATAAATGGGGATACAAAAGCTCAAGGTGGGTATCAAGGGTGATTTAAAAAGGTAGGCTATTGGGATAAGTGAGCAAAAACAAATAATGGCCTCAATCATTATGCATGCATGTAAATACGTTGAATATTGGACATATAGAATGAAACAAGGTAAAGTTTGCAAGTATAGAGAATAAGGGAGAAACACACAGGAATGAAAACTATGGTTAAATAATATAACCATGCAATTAAGCTCTAAAACTCGCGGGTTGTGTGTTCTTTTGGCTCAAAAACCATATATCAGTTATGTATAACATGCAAGTATAAATTAAGAGTTTCCATTCAACTCAATGTGAATCTTTGAATGACTCTTATAAAAATAAGTATTTTCCTTGAAAAATGTTGTCAATTTACCAACATTTATTGCTATATATATATGGTGTGTGGATTGTTGTGATTCTTGAAAAATTAAAGTTTCTAGTTTACTCTTTATTCTCAATTAAACCAAATTATCATATGCTAAAAGGGTAAACTAAACTAAATAATCCATATTTTCTATATCATAACTAATAAGCTAAGAGTGCAAATTAAGCTAAATATCTAAGATATATATACAGCCCAAAATGCAAAATATAATTGTTCATACCCTGGGTCAAGCTGTCCGACCCGGGATGCTTAGCGACAAGCTGACCGACCTCTTCAGGCCAAATGCCCGACCTCTTCTCAAAGAGCTCGGCCAAAATGCCCGACCTCTTCTCAAAGAGCTCGGCCAAAATGCCCGACCTCTTCTCAAAGAGCTCGGCCAAATGCCCGACCTCTTCTCAAAGAGCTCGGCCAACTCGCCAAAGGAGCCCAAAGCAGGCCCAAACGAAGGAACACAGCCCAACCTAAAGGCAGCTAAAGCCCAGAAAGATAATGGCGGTTCCCTTGAAGATAAGATGACCTCACTTAAAGATAAGGTAAAGATAAGATAAGATAACTAACTTATCTTATCCACAAGAGGCCACATCTCACCATTATAAATACACTGGAGCACCCAGGTATAACTCATACTCTGATTCTACTCAATACCTGTTTAATACCCATGCTAACTTAAGCATCGGAGTCTCATGCAGGTACCCCCCACCATTCGGTGATAAAGGGTCAGCAGTGCAGCCAGTCCAACAAGTCGGACATGACAGTTCCGGCAGTCTCCCACCAGCCGGACACGTTAGCACCAACCAGTACAGAAGATCTCGTCCGAGATCGACCTCCAGTTTCAGGTAACCCCCGGAACATTGGCGCCGTTGCCGGGGACCCTGGAAGTCATCCCCACACCATGGCGGACGACCATGACAACGACCATGATCCAGATCTAAAAGATAGAATGCCGCACAAGAATGCGGACACTACACCAAAAGATACTCCGCAACCTAACAAAAACAACAATTCACCAACTGTGGGATCCATGAAGGCACTTCAAGATCGCTTAAAGCAACTCGAAAAAGAGGCGGAGCATCAACAAGAAGCTGAGAGGATCTACAAAGAGAGGTAAGGCGACGTCGAGAGCTAGAGGACAAGCTCCTAAAGCTTGAGGCTGATCTCAAAGCCAAAACCATTCAACCCAGTCACGATGACGACTCCCACAAGGACAAAGATCCCTTCACCAAGGAGATCATGAAAGCTAAAAGTCCCAAAGGACTTCAAAGCTCCCGACATGATTCCGTACGACGGCACCTCTGATCCAAGCCATCATCTTAGCAATTTCAGAAGCAGGATGTATCTCACAGAGGCCTCAGATGCAATCTGTTATTCTCCATTCAGAAGGACAAAACCAATCACGCCCCAAGTCTATTAGGAATCAAGCAAGGAGATCGGAAAAGTCTCCGCAGCTACATGGAAAGATTCAACAAAGCATGCCTTGACATACAAAGTCTTCCAACAGAAGCGGCCATCATAGGACTCATCAATGGCCTAAGAGAAGGACCTTTCAGCCACTCAATATCCAAGAAGCACCCAACATCTCTGAACGAGATACAGGAACGGGCAGAAAAGTACATCAACATGGAGGAAAACTCTCGACTAGGAGAGACCTCAAAAACCAAATTCTCCTAACCCACCACGGGAAAAGGATAAAAAGTCCAAGAAAAGAGAAGATCAACCCGGTAAGAAGCCTAAAAAATACCACAATTACACCATTCTTCGGGTGTCTCTCGTAGATGTTTACCGAGAAATATGCTACATAGAAAAGATCCCACCACCTCGCCCAATCAAAAGCAAAAAGGAGAAAGAGGTCGGACGAGTTGAAGGTCCACCTCACAACAAAGAGGTCGGACGAGTTTAAGGTCCACCTCACACCGAAGAGGTCGGATAAGTTGAAAGTCCACCTCACACCAAAGAGGTCGGGCGAGTTAAGGTCCACCTCACACCAAAGAGGTCGGACAAGTTTAAGGTCCACCTCACACCAAAGAGGTCGGACAAGTTGAAGGTCCACCTCAGACCAAAGAGGTCGGACGAATTAAAGGTCTACCTCAGACCAAAGAGGTCGGGCAAAGGTCCACCTCAGACCAAAGAGGTCGGGCAAAAGTCCACCTCACACCAAAGAGGTTGGACAAAGGTCCACCTCACGCCAAAGAGGTCGGACAAGTTGAAGGAAGAGGTCGGACGAGTTAAATGTCCACCTCACAACAAAGAAGTCGGACGAGTTAAAAGTCCACCTCACAACAAAGAGGTCGGACAAGTTGAAGGTCCACCTCACACCAAAGAGGTCGGACGAGTTGAAGGCCCACCTCAGACCGAAGAGGTCGGACAAAGGTCCACCTCACATCAAAGAGGCCGAACAAAGTTGAACGTCTACCTCACACAAAAGAAGTCGGACAACTTGAAGGAAGAGGTCGGACGAGTTAAACGTCCACCTCACACCGAAGAAGTCGGACGAGCTGAACTTCCGTCTCACACCCCTGAGAGACATGTTCATATGATAAATGGAGGATTCGCAGGAGGAAGGATCTCTAAATCATCTTGCAAAAGACACCTCAAAGAGGTATCTTAAGGAAGGAAGAGAGGTTTGGAAAGGACAACGGAATGCGAACAAGCCTTCCGAGATTTCAAAAATTCTTGGGACAACCACCCATTCTCACCAGACCTTGGGAAAGTGAAGAACTCATATTATACCTCACAGTGGGAAGTCGGGCAATAGCCTCAGCACTAGTCAGAGAAGACGAAAGTGGGAAACAACCAATTTACTTCATCAGCAAAGCTCTACAAGGGGCCGAACTAAACTATCAAAAGATAGAAAAAGTTCGCCTACTCCCTCGTACTCACCTCTCAACAAACTCCACCCATACTTTCAAGCTCACACTATCAGAGTTCGGACCAACCAGCCATAAAAGGCATCCTACAGAAAACAAACTTAGCTGGAAGAATCCTATAGAGGATAGCTCGGATAATTCGGGGGACCCTGGACAAAACCATAGAACATCTCGGACAATCCAGGGGACCCTGGACAAAAACAGAAAACGGCTCGGACAAATCGGGGAAAATGAAGTCCGATACATAGAATGCCCGAGCTGATGTACTTTCATAAGCAGGTAGCACCAACAGCTCGGACAATTCGGGGACTATGAAGTCCGACACATACCTCGGGAGCAGAATGCCCGAGCTGATGCATTTTCAAAACTAGCCAACCAAGGGGCAATAACAAAAGCTTCATCCAGGCTACATTACAAGACCACAACAAATCGATCTCAAAGGCGGTATAAGGAATGTACTCAGGGTCAGCCACAGTAACACGCATTAAAACTATGAAATCCAGCTAATCAGACATGCTGTCCGAGATCTTAGTAGACATCTCAAAGACATAGGACGACTATGGGATTACTACCAAACACCTCAAGCAAATCAGGAAACAACTCGGACAATAACAGCAAAACATCAAGTGACAGACATGGTAGTAAAAGGGAAATCCCAGGACTCACACGAAAGTTCAGGGGCACCCTTGGGAGGCAATAATCCCAGTGGAGGTCGAAGAGGGATCGCCCAAAGTGATCCACTACAGTGAAGAGGCCAACTCCCAACTTCAAAAGGAAGAACTCGACCTACTTCCAGAAACCCGAGAAAGAGCTCGGATCAAGGAAGAGGCGTTAAAGCGTCAAATGGCCTCAAAGATATAATCGGAAGGTAATCTAGCAACAACAATCTCATCCTAATCCGAAATGACATCGGAACAAGTCAACCGGGAGAAGAGAAGCTAGCAGCCAAAAGACCATACCAAGTTGTTTAGAAGAATTGGGAAAGGTTGCTACAAAGTGTCCAACCTCGAAGGGCAAGAGCTACCAAGGTCATGGCATGCTTGCAATCTAAAAAGGGCGCCAGGCCGAGATCCAAAAAGATTTCCCGACCTAGAAAGGTAAGTACTAACATGTACACACTCTTATCTTCATTGTTTAAAAGATTGCAGATTCCCTAAAAAGTTTCCTACCAAGACGCCCGACTACGGCAGGTCGGCAAGGTGAACACCAAATTCACCGCCCGATCATGACAAAGTCGGCAAAGATGAAAACCAAATTCATCGTCCGATTACTTTAACTTAGAAGGGCCCGACATGACAGAAACGGCCCAAAATGAAAAGTTATAAAAGTAATCCCTGAAAGAGACCTGACAAAGGTCCAAGAAAGAGGGTTACGAAATAACTTAGAAGAGATCGACATAAAGAAGTCGGTCTCCTACAAACGGACAAGTTATAAAAGTAATCCCTGAAAGAGATCTGACAAAGGTCCAAGAAAGAGGATTACAAAAATAACTTGGAGAAGGGACTGACGTAAAGAAGTCGTCCCATAAACAAAAAAGTTATATAAAGTAATCCCTGAAAGAGACCTGACAGAGGTCCAATAAAGAGGATTACTAGAAATAACTTAGAAGCGACCGACATGAAGAAGTCGGCCCAAAGCTACAGCTTGGAACAACAAGAAAAAGTCGGACCAACAAAAGCTACAGCTTGGACCGACAAGAAGAAGTCGGACCAACGAAAACCACAGCTTGGACCGACAAGAAGAAGTTGGACCAACGAAAGCTACAGCTCGTCGACACGATTGGACCAACGAAAAGCGTGCGCTAAAAGGGACATAGCTTTGCCCAAAAAGCCACGGCTCCATGACAAAGGCTATCAAAATTGTTCAGACCAACTAAAAAGGTTCTACCAAAGAACACTAAAAAGTCGTCGGACAAGTTAGCCCCAAGGACCACCTCAACCAAGCAAAAAGTGGACAAAACCGGCAGTGATCAAAAGAGGTCGGACAACAAAATACCGGCACTCTACAAAGATCCACAAAGGGGACAAAGACATCTCGCAATGGCCAGAGGAATGCCAGGAATGCTTTGCTAAAAGGTACGAAGTCTTGAAAAAAGACACTACTTAAAAGGCAAAAACACAAATCAAAACGGCGCTAAAAAGTCATCCAAACAGACTATAAAAAGTTTCCCATCAGGAACTATACCTAAAAAGTTGTTGGATTATGACTAAAAAGCCCGAACAGTGAAAGACAAAACAAGTCGGAAGAAGGCTGAAAAGACCTCTCAACAAAAACTAAAAAAGGCAATGCCAAACTCGCACAAGATAAAACTACTCAAGATCGACCAAAGTCAGGATGCTTGAGTACGACTTCCCCCAAAGAGAGCACGATCTCACGGAAAGATCGAACTCAAGCAGGGGCAAAGTTGTACAGGTCGACGTCAGATAAAAAGAGGCGCAAGTACGATCTCAAAAGAGAACAAGCTAAAAAGTTAGGAAACAACTTAAGACTCAAATGTGCTTAGCCAAAAGGGATACAACCCCACTCAAAGAAGGCACAATCTCAAACAGGGCTACGAACATCATCCGAGACTAAAAAAGGTTCTACATAAAGAACACTAAAAAAAATCATTGGACAAATCACTAAAAGTCCGGATATCAAGCCGCAAGGACAACTTCGCCAAAACAGAGGGTTGTCAACACAAACTTAAAGCAAGGCGTGATCCAGAAGGCAAGGGTAGAAAACCCACGCTACCACTCAAAAGAGGTTGGACTGTGAAGCACCAAACCTCTAGAAAATCTACAAAGATTGCAAAGCAATGAAGAAACAAGCCAGACAGATGCTTGAGCACGACTTCCAAAGAGATCGACGCTCTGAAAAGCATGATCTCATGGAAAGATCGAACTCAAGCAGGGGCACTGTTCATACCCTGGGTCAAGCTGTCCGACCCGGGATGCTTAGCGACAAGCTGACCGACCTCTTCAGGCCAAATGCCCGACCTCTTCTCAAAGAGCTCGGCCAAAATGCCCGACCTCTTCTCAAAGAGCTCGGCCAAAATGCCCGACCTCTTCTCAAAGAGCTCGGCCAAATGCCCGACCTCTTCTCAAAGAGCTCGGCCAACTCGCCAAAGGAGCCCAAAGCAGGCCCAAACGAAGGAACACAGCCCAACCTAAAGGCAGCTAAAGCCCAGAAAGATAATGGCGGTTCCCTTGAAGATAAGATGACCTCACTTAAAGATAAGGTAAAGATAAGATAAGATAACTAACTTATCTTATCCACAAGAGGCCACATCTCACCATTATAAATACACTGGAGCACCCAGGTATAACTCATACTCTGATTCTACTCAATACCTGTTTAATACCCATGCTAACTTAAGCATCGGAGTCTCTTGTAGGTACCCCCCACCCTTCGGTGATAAAGGGTCAGCAGTGCAGCCAGTCCAACAAGTCGGACATGACAGTTCCGGCAGTCTCCCACCAGCCGGACACGTTAGCACCAACCAGTACAGAAGATCTCGTCCGAGATCGACCTCCAGTTTCAGGTAACCCCCGAAACAATAATAAAGTAATCAGGAATACAGCAAAAGAAAATGTGCAAGTACTGAAAGTCAAACAAGATAAAAAAAATAGACTAGGATAAAGGGTTTGAAGGTAGTTCACCAAAATAAAGTTCGCCAGAGATGGCGACCTCCCCACACTTAAATAATAGCATCGTCCTCGATGCTCAATCAGGTTGGGTGTGAAGAGTCGTCACCTTCGGAGGGGTGTGCTGGTGCTGTCTGTATGGGCTCTGGCAGTGAAAATGTCTGAGGCTCTACCTGTATTGGTGCCTGTGGGTCTGCTAGCTGTGTCTACTGAGGCTCCTCATGCTGGGGCTTTGCCTGCTCGGGTCCTGCCTGCTCAGCCTCTACTTGTGCATCCTCTTCCTGGTCATCCGCCTCCTCCTCAAATGGCTCTGATGGTGTGTCAAGCTCAGCGGGGATGTCAGTGCGGCCTGACCAAATCATCAACTACAAATGCTCATAGCGTCGCTTGCTGCGATGCTCAGACCGCTCATATCGCCGCTGGTTACAGCGCTCTATCTGGTCCAGGCTCTCAAATAGGTGGTGCACAAGGTGGTAGACGCGCTGGGAAGCAGGGGAGGGTACTGTGGATGTGGGTGGTGCAGTAGGTGCTGAAGGGGCAGCAGAAGATGTGGCTGCATCAGAGAGGGCGGTTTGTAGCCAGAGCCTGGAACTTCCTGCCATGTGGGATGATCTTCTTGCAGTTGGCAGCGGGTGGCTTCTCATTCGCCAGCTCCTAGGGTACCTCATCTCGGCGGCCCAACTGAGTAATCAGGTAGGGAAAGGGCAAAGTGCCTCGGACATGAACCCTAGACATGTAGCACCAGATAAATCGGGGAAGGTACAGGTCCTTGCCCTTCATCATGCACCAGATAAGAGTAATGGCAGCTGGAACCTCAGTCTCGTGAGTGCTCGGCATCACATAATTGCTCAGGATGTGTTGCCATAGCCAAGCCTCATCATTTAGATAATTAATTTTAATGCCTTTGGGGGTTGTTGTTGACTTACTCATAACCCATGGGACAACATGATCAATAGCTAAAGTGCACTTCACTACTTCCCAATCAAAATGCATAAACCTCATATCCTCCTCAGCCTGCTGGTAACCATCAGGTCCATCTGATTTAGGCTGCAAGTTAAAGATATCTTTAATTGCCTCTTCGGTGACTGAAATTTGCTTGCCTCTGAGCTGTAATACATCCAAGGTCATTTTAAAATAGTTGCAATAGAATTCCCAGACCCAGGATGCATTAACTTCAGTCAAGTTTCTCTCCAGAAAGAACCATCCTCTCTATTTGATTTGTTCTGTGGTGTACTACTGTAACTCAGCTGGAATTCAGAGGGTTTTTTCTAGATATAAGTTCCTTGAAGTCGCAAAGACCGGATACTTTAGTTCACAGTATCGGTTCGCAAACTTGACTAAGTAGGTTGCAGGCACTAGTTGATCGGCCTTTTCCTGCAGAGTAAAGGTCTTTTCCCGCCAAGAATCATCATGTAGTATATCCAAAGTGGTGGTAGATGATTATCCTCATTTTCTTTTGCCTATGCTTACTTTAGCTTTTCCTTTCCCTTTAGGGTCAGACATCCTGAAAAGCAGAGGTTCCAGGATACAGTTTATTAAATTAAAGTAGGAAAAACAGGAAGGAAAATAGTGTGTCAGCAATGAAAGCATGGATAGGGAAAAGAGGAAAGAAACTCAAAGCATGAAGTGAGTCAGATAGATGTAGAGTTTTGGACTGTATGCAAGCTAAAAGTCAAGGAATTTAGATAAGAATCACAATCCAAGAACTATGATATGCAAAATGCTTGTTTGTCAGGAAACAACAAGTAACATGCCTCAAAATTGGTTGAAATTAGTTAGTTAAAAGTCAAGAGAGAAATTAGAAAGTTAATGAAGTTTAGAGTTAAAAAGTGAAGTTAAAGTTAGTGGCATGGTGTTGTAGTTCCTAGTCAACAAAAATTTGCACAAACTTGAAGAACAAGCAACTCACATTCAAGCAGATATTGCAAATTATTGATAATAAATCATATAAATTAAAGAAGAGTAAAATAAAATCATCAATAATGCGATGTAACTAAGAAGGGAACTAGAAGGAGAAGGAATGCTAGCCCATTCATCCATGAATTGGCTTGGTTGAAACCAATTAGTGTAGAATTCAAAAGTACCAAAGCCAATTCATGAAATCGAGTTGAGTGAAATAATTTACGAAAAAACAGGCAGTATTCCGGCTATAATTTGGACGTTCCCAGAAAATCAAATAGCCGAATAATGCAAGTAGAATTACTTTTAAGCAAGATTAGCAGCTTATATGAATCCTAGAATAGGTAAGAGCCGAAATAGCAAGTATAGACAATAAGCAAGTTAAGCCAATCTAAAAATAGCAATAAGTAATTTAGCTAATCCAAAACATCAGTAATTAGGTGTATGTAATCAGCCTGGCTTTAGCAAATCCAGAAGGCAAGCAAGAATATATGATATGGAAGCAATGTATTCGGGTTATTGAATCAATGAGGATAAGGCAAATGTCAACAAGAGCACTAATGTA
This sequence comes from Arachis hypogaea, assembly GCF_003086295.3. NCBI lineage: Eukaryota > Viridiplantae > Streptophyta > Magnoliopsida > Fabales > Fabaceae > Arachis > Arachis hypogaea. The sequence continues at coordinate 46,660,519 of NC_092039.1, read as the reverse complement.
TGTGCAGTTATATAGGCATTGGCAACACTCAAATAAGATCCGATGAAGCAAAATACTATCGAACAGGAATGGAACAGCAGGGAATAGCAACATCAACAGCACAGCAATTTCATAATTGTGAAACAGATAAAGCAAACAGCAAGAATGGCACAATTGTCAGACCTAAATCCATTAACCACATCCTAGCTACCTAACCACCTAGAATCCACTACGAAACATGCATATCTAACTAATCTAAATTGAATAGAATGTAACTCAGCTAGTTAATCTAATTTAACAGAAGTAGATTAGGAGTTTGCAGAGATAGAGGCAGTGGAACCTGGGAGGGCATTGGCCAGAAAGTGAGACAAAGAGTGAGTGGAGTGGTGTGGTGGCTGATGATTTGATTTTTTATGGTTTAGAATTTCACAAATGAATTCTCGTTGCAAGTATAGTTTCCAAACCAATCAAAAATCCTTTCATACAAAAGATTATTTGTCACAAGTAACAAACCCCTAATTTTATAAACCGAAGTATTCAAACCTCAGGTCGTTCTCCCTAGGAATTACAATAAAGTGTCTTGTTATTGGTTAGAAATGTGTTTTGGGGTTTTGGATAAGAAGCATGAAAAGTAAATGGCAATGAAAATAAACTAACAACTATAAAAGGCTCTTGGCAAGGTATGAAAATTAGAAGTCCTATCCTAGTTATCCTTCTCAATTGTGATGAGAATTGTTCATTGCTACCACTTAGTTAACCCTTACTAAATAAAGGAAAGTCAAGTGGATGAATTGACTTGAGCCACAAGTCCTAGCCAACTCCCAAGGAAGGACTAGCTTTAGTGCACTCCAAACCAATTAGCAATCTCTCCAATTACCAATCAACAAAGGAATTAGATAACTCAAGTGTCACTAATTACTCTACCTAGGCCAAGAGGAACAAAATCTAACTAATAGGTATAAGAGACATTTCATCAAACACATAGAGTGCAATACAAATAAACACATGAATTTGCAAGAATTAAAGAGAGATCTAACTACAAAAGTCAAGAAGTCCACAATAGAAAACCAAATCAATCATGAAACAACAAAGAACTTACCAATTGCATTGAAGGAGAAATGTAGATCTACAAAAGAGAATTCACAAACTACAAATAAAGGAATTACATTAGAAGAAGAATTCTACAACTATAATAGAGGAGAGGAACGAAAATTGGAAGAGAGAAGAAGAAGAAATAGATCTAGATCTAAGAACTAACCTAATCCTAATTCTAGAGAGAAGAGAGAGCTTCTCTCTCTAGAAACTAACTAAAAGCTAAACTAAAACTAATTGGTAACTAACACTTCCATACTTCTTTAATCCTTGGCTTAAATAGGATCAGAAATGAGTTGGATTGGGCCCACAAAGCTTGTAAATTTTCTAGCCACGAGTTTGCATGAAGTGAATCACGTGCACCAACAACGCGTACGCGTACAGTGCATGTACGTGTCCTTATACGTATAGACACTATGGAAAATCTTATATCGTTTCGAAGCCCCGGATGTTAGCTTTCCAACCCAACTGAAACCGCATCATTTGGATCTCTGTAGCTCAAGTTATGGTCGATTAAGTGTGAAGAGGTCGGCTTGACAGCTTTTGCGATTCCTTCATTTCTTCATTAGTTCTCCATTTTTACATACTTTTCCTTCTTTCCCTTGGTCCAATCCTTGCCTCCTAAATCTGAAATCACTTAGCAAACATATCAAGGCATCTAATGGAATCAAGGAGAATTAGATTTAGCTATTTTAAGTTCTGAAAAGCATGTTTTCACTCTTAAGCACAATTAAAGGAGAATATACAAAACCATGCTATTTCATTGAATAAATGTGGGTAAAAGGTGATAAAATCCCCTAAAATCAATACAAGATAAACCCTACAAATGGGGTTTATCAACCTCCCCACACTTAAACCAAGCATGTCCTCATGCTTAAACCAAGAATGAAGTAAGGGTATGATATTTATTCAATGGGAACTAACTAAATGCGCGATGCAATCTACTTATATGCAACTATCTAAATGAATGCAATTGCTTGGTCAAAATAAATCAATTCCCAAGAAGCATATATGCACAAGGGCTAAGGACTAGCAAGTCTAATCCAAAATTGAATTGAGTTATTAAATATTTTTACAAACTTGCATGAGAAGAGATGATCATAGGTGGAAACATGTAATTGAGCATCAAACCCTCACCGGATGTATTTGCACTCTATTCGCTCAAGTGTTTAGGGTTGATTTACTCAATTCTCTCCTAATCATGCTTTCCAAGATTTATTTTTCTTCTAACAATCAACAAATATTTCATGCATTCATACAAGCATCATGAGGTCTTTTCTTTAGGTTGTAATGGGGCTAAGGTTAAGGTATGATGCATATATGGTTAAGTGAGCTTGAAATTTGAATCTTTGATAAGTTTAAACTTCCCACCTAACCTATGACATCCTATACAATTTCAAAGCTAGCTAACTACCCATCCTTCTCACTTTTTCACATACTCATGCAATTTCTTTTCATTTCACAACACATATGCATTGAATTTTATTGGACCTTGCTTTGGGGCATTTTGTCCCCTTTTTATTACTTTTTCTTTTTTTTCTATCTTTCTTTTTCTATTTTTTTCTTTTTCATATTATTTTTCTCTTTTTTTCTTTTCTTTTCTTTTTCTCATTTTTCTTTTTTTTTCTATATACAAGAACATCAATGCATAAGGTTTTACATTTGATCAATATATGAGTATGTACCCAATTTCCAATATTTTCAATAACAATACAAAACTACCCTTTTATTCACCCAATGTCCCAAGGTTCCTACACTTGAATGATACACACACACTAGCCTAAGCCAATCAAAGATCCAAATTAAGGACAATAATTGTTTTTCACTTTAAGGCTTGTAATATGCTAAAATAAGAACAAGTGGGTTAAGCATAGGCTCAAATTGGCTAACAATGAAAGATAAAAGGTAGGGCTATTTGGATAAGTGAGATAATGAAATGATGGCCTCAATCATATAAATGCACGAATACACAAAATAATGGAAATAGAGAATTAAACAAATCAAAGATCACAATCATAGAAAGAGAATAATGCACACAAGAAGGAAAATAAGTGGTTATAAGATGTAACCACACCATTAGGCTCAAATCTCACTTGCTTGTGTTCTTAGCTCAAAAACATGATCCACAAGATATATAATTCAAGCAAGTTTAATGAAAAGTTTTCACTCAAATCAATTGGTGCCCTATAGATAGAAATCCTTGAAAAATTTCATTATTTTGACTAAGCTTGTTGTGTACTTATTTTGTATATATATGCAAAATTAAGAAAATGCAAGTAAAAATCCTAAAATCCTAGAATGAAATGCAAAAGTGTTGGAATTAGAAACTTGTCACCTAAAATCGCCGATCGGTCGGACGACCTCCCCACACTTAAAAGTTTGAACCGTCCTCGGTGCATTGAAGGATGAGCAAGGGGGTACGGCGAGTCTCCAGATTGCTGTGTGTTCTTAGTCTTGCTTCCGTTATTTCTTGTGGTGCATCATTTGTGAAAAACAAAAATATACCACCATAAGATGGGAAAACAAAAGCAAGGAAGCATAATTGTTGGAATGAGGTAAATCACTAGAATTGAGTGAGTGAATTAGTGTGACATTAAGAAATATTAGGTGTGTGAATTCTAAATTGTGCTGTTTAGAACACACATTAGCATAAAAGTTATGTCACAAAAGAAGCATGCACTTCACTTATCCTAGTGTGCTTGAGATGCTTTAAGTAAACTTGTAAGGTAAAACAAGCATTAAAGAAGCATGGAAGCATTCAAGCTAAAGTATATGGATGCATAAGAACATGAAACACAATGCATTAAGGTAAATGCATAACATCATCCATCAAGAGGTTGCCTAATCACAGAATAAGGCTCAAATCACATGGTGGCCAAATCATGCAATTCAAAAAGAGTTACAAGCTCGAAGGCAATTCTCATCACTTGGTATTCATAAAAGGTAAGCATGAAAAACTCAAAACCAAGTAGTAAAATATAACCTCAATTAAATAGTCCAACAAAGATTATCGAAAAACATTCATGCTAAAATAGCGTTTAGGCAATAAGAGGCAACAATGTGTAGTAAACAAGATCAATAAGCCAACACTTATAATGAAAATGGAGAAAATAAAATGAAAACTAAACTAAAGCTATCTAACAAACTAACTAACTAACTAATTAACTAACTAAAATAAATGGTTATACATGGTGTTTGGAAGTGTTGGATGAGGGGTAGAAGAAGGGAAGAAGAAAGGAGAAGGAAAGAAATGGAAAGAGGAGAAAAAGAGAAATGGATGGAAGAAAGGACCTCCACGCGTACGCACGAATGGCGCGCGCGCGTCGATGGCTTATTTCGAGAGTGGCGCATACGCGTCATGTGCGCGTGCGCGTAAGTGGTGTTTGTGCCAGAGGCACAACGTTGGCGTGGCGTAAGCACAACTCTCTGGAAAATGTATGGAATGTGGAACTTCTTAATCCACGCGTACGCGCCATGTACGCATGCGTGTGGATGGTCGAAAACGCTTGATGCACGCGTATGCGCACGGTGCGCATACGCGTGGATGGTGCTTTGTTTTTCAAAAAAAAAATTTTGCTATGTTTTTGCACCAATCCAAGCATTCCAAACCTCCAAACAGCTACCAAAACAACATAAAACCTTATTTAACATACTAAACTACCAAATATACTCAACTAACTAAACAAAACACGAAATTAAGCTAATTTTACCAATATTTACAAAAAGAGAAAATGAAAAGAAGTTACCATGGTGGGTTATCTCCCACATAGCACTTTTGTTTATTGTCCTTAAGTTGGACTTATGGGGAGCTTCTCTCAAGGTGGCTTGTCCTTGTACTCATCTTGGAACTTCCACCAATGCTTGGACTTCCAATAAGCTCCATCATTCAAGATTAATATCTCCAAGCTTTGATGGAGTTCTTCACAAACCATGGGCTCCTAATGTTGATCCTCATGTGTTCCCGGATCCCATATTTTGTCTTCACACCCATCTCCAAGTCGATTATCATTAATCCATGTGGGTGGTGAGCAAGGTGAATTCTCAACAAAGTGACCAAACATCCTTCTAGACCTATGTACTCTAGTTATACACCAACCTTTGCTATCAAGCTTTGGACATGTGACCATAATGAACCTAGGATGATGCTTCCAACCACTAACCATCTTCTTTTTACTCTTAAAGCCACAAATATATCTAAGTTGACCATCCGTTTCAAGCAAACCATATTCAAGGGGAATAATAAAGCTTGAGTATAAGGAATTTACCCACTTGAATGAGAGAGTGGATGGTGGTGGCTTGGGGAAAGGTATTTCCAATGTGCTAGTAAGCTCCACTCCCTTGTTTGCTTCCTTGTCAATCTCCACCTCTTCATAAACTTCTTCATTCTCTATCCTTTGTTCATCAACTTCATCTAACTCTTCTCCATCACTCAAGTCATACATGGGAGGTTGAGAGAAATCTACTTCTACATCGCTTTCTATCTCATCAAGAGAAGGTTCTTCAATTTCAAAGGATTCACCACCACTAGGATTCGATGCTTGATCTTCATCACCAAGGGAACTCAATTCTTGCGCCACTCCTTCCAAGTCTTCATACGGGATATGCCTTGGAGGTTGTGCACATTCCTCCTCAACATTAACTTCAATCTTCTTGGAAGGTTTTTCTTCAACTCTAGGTTCCCAAGAGGGTTCCACATCTCCTAAGTCTTCAACCACTTCTTCCTCTTCTTCAATGGTCATAGGTTCCTCCAATTGTTCTAACACAAAGTAGCCTTTCTCCTTTTCCACCGGAGTTTCCAATCTCTCATTCATGCTATGCTCTTCCTTAGATTCTCCACATGTATCCATGGGAGTTCCTTGAGTGTCCAAAAGATGGGATGCTCGCCAGTTTACCACCTCATCCAAGGCGGTCATGAATTGTTGCACATCCCTTGTCATCTCTTCTTGTCCTTGAACAAGAACACCAAGGGTTTCATCCATTAGAGGTTGGGGTGGATGGAAGAATTCATCATTTTGAGGGAAGGGTTCATAGTAGGAAGATGGTTCTTCTTGGTAGAGTTGTGGTGGTTCAATATTCTCCACTCTTTCCACTTGTTGCACAACACACTCCATGGTTGCTTGAAATTGATCCAATGCTTCCTTGAGACGATCCCTTGACTCTTGTTCCTCTTGGATATCATGAGTAGGACCATAGGGTTCTTGGATTGAAGGACATGAGTATTCTTCCATGGGAGGTTGTGGTGGAAAGTAGTATTCATCTTGTGGTTGGAAATTTTCATATATTCGAGGTGGTTTATCTTGGTAATAATATGGAAGGGGTGGCTCTTGAAAATGTTGATGTTGGAGTGGTGGTGGCTCTATGTGTGGTTCATATGGCTCATATGGTTGTTGGTAGGATTGACATGGATTAGGATCATATGAAGGTGGTTGGTAAGAAGGGGCTTGTGAGTATGGTTGAGAGTTATGTTGAGGATATGGTTCATAGGCATATAGTGGTGGTTCTTGAAAGTCACAAGGTGATTCACCATAGCCATTGGATTGATATGCATCATAGAATGGCTCTTCTTCATAGTGCATTGGTGGAGGTTGTTGCCATGAAGATTGATCATATGCACATTGCTCCTCCCACCTTTGATTGTCCCATCCTTGATACACATCCTCATTGTAGCTCTCATCACCTACAACATAATTGTAATCACACTCATAGCCAAAATGAGAATTCATGGTAGCAAGATAAAATAAGAAACAAAAACTAATAAGAAATAATGAAACAAAATACTAAGACTAGCAAAAACTAACAAGCAATCTAAAAAGCAAGCTATTCACAATATTCACATATATACAATAACCAATAACATAACACCATTGCAATTCCCCGGCAACGGCGCCATTTTGATGATTTGATTTTTGACGGTTTAGAATTTCACAAATGAATTCTCGTTGCAAATATAGTTTCCAAACCAATCAAAAATCCTTTCATACAAAAGATTGTTTGTCACAAGTAACAAACCCCTAATTTTATAAACCGAAGTATTCAAACCTCGGGTCATTCTCCCTAGGAATTACAATAAAGTGTCTTGTTATTGGTTAGAAATGTGTTTTTGGGTTTTGGATAAGAAGCATGAAAAGTAAATGGCAATGAAAATAAACTAACAACTATAAAAGGCTCTTGGCAAGGTATGAAAATTAGAAGTCCTATCCTAGTTATCCTTCTCAATTGTGATGAGAATTATTCATTGCTACCACTTAGTTAACCCTTACTAAATAAAGAAAAGTCAAGTGGATGAATTGACTTGAGCCACAAGTCCTAGCCAACTCCCAAGGAAGGACTAGCTTTAGTGCACTCCAAACCAATTAGCAATCTCCCCAATTACCAATCAACAAAGGAATTAGATAACTCAAGTGTCACTAATTACTCTACCTAGGCCAAGAGGAACAAAATCTAACTAATAGCTATAAGAGACATTTCATCAAACACATAGAGTGCAATACAAGTAAACACATGAATTTGCAAGAATTAAAGAGAGATCTAACTACAAAGGCAAGAGGTCCACAATAGAAAACCAAATCAATCATGAAACAACAAAGAACTTATCAATTGCATTGAAGGAGAAATGTAGATCTACAAAAGAGAATTCACAAACTACAAATAAAGGAATTACATTAGAAGAAGAATTCTACAACTACAATAGAGGAGAGGAACGAAAATTGGAAGAGAGAAGAAGAAGAAATAGATCTAGATCTAAGAACTAACCTAATCCTAATTCTAGAGAGAAGAGAGAGCTTCTCTCTCTAGAAACTAACTAAAAGCTAAACTAAAACTAATTGGTAACTAACACTTCCATCCCTCTTTAATCCTTGGCTTAAATAGGATCAGAAATGAGTTGGATTGGGCCCACAAGGCTTGTAAATTCGCTAGCCACGAGTTTGCATGAAGTGAATCACGTGCACCAACGGTGTGTACGCGTACAGTGTGCATACGCGTCCTTATACGTATAGCAATGGTGCACGAAATTGCAATCACACTTTTGCAACCCCGCACAACTAACCAGCAAGTGCACTGGGTCGTCCAAGTAATACCTTACGTGAGTAAGGGTCGATCCCACGGAGATTGTTGGCTTGAAGCAAGCTATGGTTATCTTGTAAATCTTAGTCAGGATATCAGAAATTATCAGGATTGATTGTGAAAATTAAAAGAACATGAAATAAGTACTTGTTTTGCAGTGATGGAGAACAGGTTGAGGTTTTGGAGATGCTCCATCTTCTGAATCTCTGCTTTCCTACTATCTTCTTCTTCAAGCACGCAAGGCTCCTTCCATGGCAAGCTGTATGCAAGGGTTTCACCGTTGTCAATGGCTACCTCCCATCCTCTCAGTGGAAATGTTCAACGCACCTTGTCACGGCACGGCTATCCATCTGTCGGTTCTCAATCAGGCCGGAATAGAATCCAGTGATTCTTTTGCGTCTGTCACTAACGCCCCGCCTTCAGGAGTTTGAAGCTCGTCACAGTCATTCAATCATTGAATCCTACTCAGAATACCACAGACAAGGTTTAGACCTTCCGGATTCTCTTGAATGCCGCCATCAGTTCTAGCTTATACGACGAAGATTCCGATTAAAGAATCCAAGAGATATCTACTTAATCTAAGGTAGAACGGAGGTGGTTGTTAGGCACACGTTCATAGTTGAGAATGATGATGATTGTCACGGATCATCACATTCATCCGGTTTAAGAACAAGTAATATCTTGGAATGGAAGCAAGCATGATTGAATGAAAAACAGTAGTAATTGCATTAATCCATCAAGACACAGCAGAGCTCCTCACCCCCAACCGTGGGGTTTAGAGACTCATGCCGTGGAAAGTACACAAAGAAACGTGTAAAGTGTCATGAGGTACAGATACAATGTCAAAAGATCCTATTAATAGTAAACTAGTAACCTAGGGTATACAAAAATGAGTAAATGACGTAAAAATCCACTTCTGGGTCCACTTAGTGTGTGCTTGGGCTGAGCAATGAAGCATTTTCGTCTAGAGACCTTTTTTGGAGTTAAACGCCAGCTTTTATGCCAGTTTGGGCGTTTAACTCCAAGTTTTATGCCAGTTCCAGCGTTAAACGCTGGAAATTCTGAGGCTGATTTGCCACGCCGGTTTGGGCCATCAAATCTTGGGCAAAGTATGGACTATTATACATTGCTGGAAAGCCCAGGATGTCTACTTTCCAACTCCGTTGGGAGCGCGCCAATTGGGCTTCTGTAGCTCCAGAAAATCCACTTCGAGTGCAGGGAGGTCAGAATCCAACAGCATCTGCAGTCCTTTTTAGTCTCTGAACCAGATTTTTGCTCAGGACCCTCAATTTCAGCCAGAAAATACCTGAAATCACAGAAAAAAACACAAACTCATAGTAAAGTCCAGAAAAGTGAATTTTAACTAAAAACTAATAAAAATATACTAAAAACTAACTAGATCATACTAAAAACAATGCCAAAAAGCGTATAAATTATCCGCTCATCACAACACCAAACTTAAATTGTTGCTTGTCCCCAAGCAACTGAAAATCAAAATAGGATAAAAAGAAGAGAATATACTATAGACTCCAAAGTATCAAGGAAACTTAGCTCCAATTAGATGAGCGGGACTAGTAGCTTTTTGCCTCCGAACAGTTTTGGCATCTCACTCTATCCTTTGAAGTTCAGAATGATTAGCATCTATAGGAACTCAGAACTCAGATAGTGTTATTGATTCTCCTAGTTAAGTATAATGATTCTTGAACATAGCTAGTGTATGAGTCTTGGCTGTGGCCCAAAGCACTCTGTTTTCCAGTATTACCACCGGATACATACATGCCACAGACACATAATTGGGTGAACCTTTTCAGATTGTGACCCAGCTTTGCTAGAGTCCCCAATTAGAGGTGTCCAGGGTTCTTAAGCACACTCTTTTTGCCTTGGATCACAACTTTATTTCTTTCTTTTTCTTTCTCTTTCTTTCTTCTCTCTTTTTTTTCGAAATTTTTTTTTTGCATCCACTGCTTTTTCTTGCTTCAAGAATCAATTAGATGATTTTTTTAGATCCTCAATAACAGTTCTCTTTTTCCTCATTCTTTCAAGAGCCAACAATTTTTAACATTCTCAAAACAACAAATTCAAGAGACATATGCACTGTTCAAGCATTCATTCGGAAAACAAAAATTATTGTCACCACATCAAACTAATTCAACTAGTTTCAAGGATAAATTTCGAAATCCTGTACTTCTTGTTCTTTTGTGATTAAAGCATTTTTCATTTAAGAGAGGTGATGGATTCATAGGACATTCATAGCTTTAAGACATGAATTTTAAATTTTATTAGTTATGAATTAAGAACAAGACTCAAAGATAGATATAAGATGAGACTAAAAAAATAGAAAACAAAAATTTAAACTAGGCTCTTAATAATAGAGGTTTTCACAGAGTTAGGACTCAACAACCTTGATTTTGAGAAGTGGATGCTCCCTCAAATTGAGGGGAGAATTTCTGGCGTTTCAGCTCTTGGAGTTCACGCCCCTGCTTCTCTTGTTCCTTCAGCAATTTGCAGAGCATGTAGTTCTGATTCTGCTGTTCTTCCTTAAGTTGCTCCATAGTCTCTTGCAACTTGGTGATAGATGCTTCTAGGCTGGCCCAGTAGCCAATTTCAGGGAATTCAGGGAGAAACTCCTGCGCCCTCCTTTTGATAGAGTTGTCTTGCATTTGTCCTTCCATTAACTTCTTGGTGATTGGATGTTCAATGGGTATAAATTCATCTACTCCCATCTTCACCCCAGCCTCTTTACAGAGCAAGGAGATCAAGCTTGGGTAAGCCAATTTGGCTTCAGTGGAATTCTTATTTGCAATTGTGTAGATCTCACAAGCAATCACATGATGAACCTCCACTTCTTTTCCAAGCATAATGCAATGAATCATCACTGCTCTCTTGCAATTGGTTTGAGGTCTCCCCTCTTGAGTTGGTTTGGGACACCCTTTGAATTGGTTATCCACTTAGTTCCAGGGAGGCATATGTCCTCTAGAACTTGATCCAACCCTTTATCTGCTTTCACCATTCTCCTATTAAATGATTCAGGATCATCCTGCAGTTGAGGCAATTTGAAGATTTCTCTTATTTTGTCCAGATGGAAGTACATAACTTTCCCTCTGACCATGGTTCTGTAGGTATGGTAAGCAGTTCCAGTCATTCTCTGCTTATCTGTTAGCCACAGATTTGAGTAGAATTCCTGAACCATATTCCTTCCAACCTTTATCTCAGGATTGGTTAGAACTTTCCATCCTCTGTTTCGAATTTGCTCTTGGATCCCCGGATATTCATCTTCTTTCAGATCAAATTTAACTTCCGGGATCACTGACCTCAGACCCATTATTTTGTGATAATGGTCTTCATGTTATTTGGTTAAGAACTTCTCTTGATACCAAAGATTCTTTGGATTATTCTCTTTCTTTCCTCTTAAATTGGTTTGTTTTCCCTTAGGAGCCATGATCTTGATGAATCTTGGCTTAGTGATCACGGAAAAGCACACCAAACTTAGAGGTTTGCTTGTCCTCAAGCAAAAGAAAGGAAAGAAGAAAGAGAGAGGAGGAGCAAATTCGAATGGTGTGGGGCAATGAGGGGGCAGAACGTGTATTTATAAAGTGGGGAGGAGAGATTTCGAAAAAAAGAAAAATTTGAAAGGAGATTTGAGAAGATATGGAAAGAATTTGAGAGAAGGGTGAGTTTTTGAACAAGATTTGGGATTGATTTGAGAGATTTGAAGAGTGATTTTAGATTTTTGAAGATTTGAAAGTGAATGATGAAAGGTTGAGATGTATTTATGTAGAAAAGTATGGGTAAGAAAAGGAAAATTTGAAAAAAATTTGATTGGAAATCAAAATCTTGGTTCCCCACCTTTCTGGCGTTAAACGCCCAGAATGGCACCCATTCTGGCGTTTAACGCCCATTTGTTGCCCCTTGTGGGCGTTTAACGCCCAGCCAGGTGCCCTGGCTGGCGTTAAACGCCAGAATTCCTTTATCACTGGGCGTTTTTCTAAAACGCCCAGGATGCTGCACACCTGGCGTTAAACGCCCAAAATGGTGCCCATTCTGGCGTTTAACGCCCAAAATGCCCCTTACTGGCGTTTTTTTGCCAGTAAGCTCTTTTTCTCTGCTTTTTGCGCTGAATCCTTCTGTAACTCTGTGAATTCCTTCATTTTTGATACTTGCCTTTGTAAAAACAAAACACATAACCTGCTAATGATTGGGTTGCCTCCCAGCAAGCGCTTCTTTACTGTCTTTAGCTGGACCTTTACTGAGAATCACTCAAGTCTCAGTTTTGAGCATTCCTGCTCAAAATTTCCTTCAAGATAATGCTTGATTCTCTGTCCATTAACAATGAACTTTCTGTCAGAATCAATATCCTGAAGCTCAACATATCCATATGGTGACACTTCTGTAATCACATACGGACCCCTCCACCGGGATTTGAGTTTTCCTGGAAACAATCTGAGCCTAGAGTTGAAGAGCAGGACTTTTTGTCCCGGCTCAAAGACTCTGGATGACAGCTTCTTGTCATGCCACTTCTTTGCCTTTTCCTTATAAATTTTTGCATTTTCAAAGGCATTGAGTCTGAACTCTTCTAGCTCATTTAACTGGAGCAATCTTTTTTCACCAGCTAACTGAGCATCCATGTTTAGGAATCTGGTTGCCCAATAGGCTTTATGTTCCAGTTCCACGGGCAGATGACAGGCCTTCCCATACACCAGTTGGTATGGAGAGGTTCCTATAGGAGTCTTGAATGCTGTTCTGTATGCCCACAGAGCATCATCCAAGCTCTTTGCCCAATCCTTTCTTCGGGCTATCACAGTCCGTTCCAGGATTCTTTTTAGCTCTCTGTTAGAGACTTCAGCTTGTCCATTTGTCTGTGGATGATACGAAGTTGCCACTTTGTGGCTAATTCCATATCTAACCATAGCAGAGTATAGCTGTCTATTGCAGAAATGAGTGCCCCCGTCACTGATTAGTACTCTGGGAACACCAAATCTGCTGAAGATGTGTTTCTGGAGGAATTTCAGCACGGTCTTGGTATCATTAGTGGGTGTAGCAATTGCTTCTACCCACTTAGATACATAGTCCACTGCCACCAGAATGTAAGTGTTTGAGTATGATGGTAGGAATGGACCCATGAAGTCAATTCCCCATACATCAAACAATTCTATCTCTAATATCCCTTGTTGAGGCATGGCATATCCGTGAGGTAAGTTACCAGCTCTTTGGCAACTGTCACAATTACGCACAAACTCTCGGGCATCTTTATAGAGAGTAGGCCAGTAGAAGCCACATTGGAGGACTTTAGTGGCTGTTCGCTCACTTCCAAAATGTCCTCCATATTGTGATCCATGGCAATGCCATAGGATCCTTTGTGCTTCTTCTCTGGGTACACATCTGCGGATCATTCCGTCTGCACATCTCGTAAAGAGATATGGTTCATCCCAGAGGTAGTACTTGGCATCTGAAATTAATTTCTTTCTTTGCACTCTGCTGTACTCCTGGGGTATGAACCTCACAGCTTTATAATTTGTAATATCTGCAAACCATGGAGCTTCCTGAATGGCAAAGAGTTGCTCATCTGGGAAGGTCTCAGAGATCTCAGTAGAAGGGAGGGACGCCCCAGCTACTGGTTCTATTCGGGATAGATGATCAGCTACTTGGTTCTCTGTCCCTTTTCTGTCTCTTATTTCTATATCAAACTCTTGCAGAAGCAACACCCATCTGATAAGCCTGGGTTTTGAATCCTGCTTTGTGAGTAAGTATTTAAGAGCAGCATGGTCAGTGTACACAACCACTTTGGACCCCACTAGATAGGATCTATTCCGAGGGTTACCTGAAACGTGTAGCTCGGTCGTCTGGAGAGGCCCGAGGTGGGGGTCAGGGACCCGAGCTCGATATGCAGAGTGATTGGTGGTTGTACCTGCAATGACACTCCGATGCTTAAGTTAGCATGGGTCCAAGCAGATATGTGTAGAATGTGGAATGAATGCTGTTCATACCCTGACCGAGCTCCCCAAACTCGGGAAGTTCATAGAAGGTCCGACCTCGTCCCAAGGCCCACGCCTGAGGTCGGACCTCGGACAAATAAGCTAAGAAGGCCCATCAAAAGGAACGAAGCCCAAAACCTAAAGGCCGAAAAGGCCTAGGAAAGGTGGTTCCGCAAAGATAGGGATAAAACTCCCAAAAGATAAGATAAGATAAAGAATATCTTATCCAGGGAAGATCACAGCCAACTACTATAAATACACTGGAGCACCCAGGTATAACTCATACTCTAATTCTACTCGATATCTGCTTGGACCCATGCTAACTTAAGCATCGGAGTGTCATTGCAGGTACAACCACCAGCCGCTCGGCACATCAAGCTCGGGTCACAGCACCCTCACCTCGGGTCTTGCCAGACGACCGAGCTACACGTTTCAAGTAACCCTCGGAACATTGGCGCCGTTGCCGGGGACCTGGAAGTCATCCCTTTGCCATGGCGGACGACCCTCCCAACAATAACCACGCTACATCAGAACAAGAGGAGGAAGTTGACACCGGAGAACGACCGGACAGCCCTCTATCACCACGCACTCCAGGAGGAAACAAGCAGAATCGCCCAAAGACATCACTCCCAAACAAAGATCCACAAAATCCCGAAAAAGAAAAGAGCTCAGAAATTCTAGAAGCAGTTCGAGCACAGCAAAACCGGCTGAAACAACTCGAAGAGGACATAAAGAAGCAGAAAGAAACTGAACAAGATTTGAGAAGGGAGGCTCGCAAGCGCAGAGAATTAGAAGAAAAACTCCGGAAAATAGAGGCCAACCTGAAATATCGGACGGACCGCGGTCCCACCCCCGAAGGCAACCATGATCCCTTCACGCAAGAGATCATGAAGGAGAAGGTATCGCGGAACTTTAAGCCACCCGATATGAATCTCTACGATGGCACCACCGATCCAAGTCACCACCTCAGCAACTTCAGAAGCAGAATGTACCTAGTCGACGCCTCCGACGCGATTAGGTGCAAAGCCTTCCCCACCACTCTCACCAAGTCGGCCATGAAGTGGTTTGACAACCTGCCACCAGGATCAATCTCCAGCTTCGAAGAC
The DNA here is from genome assembly GCF_003086295.3 of Arachis hypogaea. Lineage (NCBI taxonomy): Eukaryota > Viridiplantae > Streptophyta > Magnoliopsida > Fabales > Fabaceae > Arachis > Arachis hypogaea. Next base: position 46,645,305 of record NC_092039.1, on the reverse strand, counting down.
CTAACCAAAAAAATTCCTAACAAGGTTCTCTATTCAAAAAGACAAAGCCAAACATGCCCCCAGTCTACTCGGGATCAAACAAGGTAACCAAGAAACTCTCCGAGAATACATGGAGCGATTCAACAGAGCCTGCCTGGACATACAACACCTACCTACTGAAGCAGCCATCATGGGACTAGCAAACGGCCTAAAGGAGGGACCGTTTAGCCAATCCCTATCCAAGCGATACCCGACCTCCCTATACGAGGTGCAGGAGCGAGCAGAAAAATATATCAACATGGAGGAAACCTCCCAGTTAAGAGACTCTTCTAGGAAAGAATCCACCTACCCACTCCGAGATCGAGATCGGGAACAAAGGAAGAAAGAAGAATCCAACTCGGACAAGCCACGGAAGTATCATAGCTACACTCCCCTCCGAGTTTCCCTGGTAGACGTCTACAGAGAAGTATGCCACACCGAAAAAATCCCACCGCCCCGACCTCTAAAACACAAGAGAGCAGGGAGAGATTGGTCCGAATACTGTGAATACCACAAGCTCTACGGTCATTCTACTAACGACTGCCACGACCTAAAAAATGTTATAGAAAAGCTAGCCAGAGAAGGAAAACTCGACAGATACATAGCAGAGAAGGGAGAAGAGACCAAAAAGAGAAGGAGGGGAGATAACGAAGATCGGGCTGAGCAAACCCCGCGAACCCCTGAAAGGCACGTTCACATGATAAATGGAGGCTTTGCAGGCGGAGGAACATCCAGATCCTCGCGAAAAAGACACCTCAAAGACGTCTATCATGTCCGAGAAGACAGCCCCCTGCCCGAATTACCTACTATCTCGTTTACCCGAGAAGATGCTCAAGGGGTAATACCCGGGCACGACGATCCAATGGTAATCACCATCATCCTAGCAAACGCCAACCTACATCGAACCCTGGTTGACCAGGGAAGCTCAGCAGATATCCTGTTCAAAACAGCCTTCGACAAACTCGGACTTGAAGAAAAAGAGCTAAAGGCCTATCCCACCGACTTATTTGGACTAGGGGACACCCCGATCCATCCCTTAGGATACATCTCGCTACATACTACCTTTGGAAGAGGCGAACAATCTAGAACATTAAGCATCGACTACATTATAGTCGACGTCACTTCAGCATACAATGCCCTCATTGGGCGACCAACCCTAAACAGACTAGCAGCTATAGTCTCAACCCCACACCTCTGTATGAAGTTCCCTACCACAAAGGGAATCGCTACCCTAAAAGGCGACCAAAAACTAGCACGGCGATGCTACAACGAAAGCCTGAGCTTAAAAGGAAAGGAGATCAACACAATAGAACTCGGGCGAGTTCAAGCCCGAGAAGATCTTCGGCCACAACCAGAGGGAGAAACCGAAAGAATCCAGATCGGGGACACATCTGAAAAAATAACAAATATAGGGGCAAACCTCGAAGCAGGCCTAAAAGAGGAACTCGTAACCCTCTTAAAAGAAAATTCCGACCTCTTCGCCTGGAAAGCCTCCGACATGCCAGGCATAAGTCCCGACCTGATGTGCCATAGGCTATCAGTGTACCCGGGATCCCGACCTGTCCAACAAAGACGTAGGAAGCTCGGGCCTGAGCGCATGCAAGCAATAGAAGAACAAGTACAAGCACTACTAGATGCAGGGTTCATTAGGGAAGTAAAATACCCCCTATGGCTCGCAAACGTGGTCCTGGTAAAAAAGCCAAATGGAAAATGGAGGATGTGCGTCGACTACACGGATCTCAACAAAGCCTGCCCCAAAGATCCATATCCACTACCAAACATCGACGCCTTAGTAGACGCAGCCTCGGGCTATAGATACCTCTCCTTCATGGACGCATACTCGGGATACAACCAAATCCCGATGTACGGACCTGACCAAGAAAAGACCTCGTTCATAACCCCAAGGGCAAACTACTGCTACGTAGTAATGCCCTTCGGGCTGAAGAACGCAGGGGCAACCTACCAGAGGCTAATGAACAAAGTGTTCTCAGAGCACATCGGGCTACAACTGGAGGTATACGTCGACGACATGCTGGTAAAGACACAAGAAGATAGAAGCTTGCTGACCGACCTCTCCAGTGTCTTCGGCACCCTCAGAAAACACAACATGAGACTTAACCCGACGAAGTGCACCTTCGCCACAGAAGCCGGAAAGTTCTTAGGCTTCATGCTGACTCAAAGGGGCATCGAAGCAAACCCGGACAAATGCCAAGCAATACTCAATACGAAGAGCCCGACGTATGTCAAAGAAGTACAACAACTGAATGGAAGGCTGGCCGCCCTATCAAGATTCTTGGCAGGATCAGCAATAAAATCACTACCTCTCTACTCACTCCTAAAGAAAGGGAAACCCTTCTCATGGACCCCGGAGTGCGAAAAAGCCTTTCAAGAATTCAAGGAATTCCTCGGGCAGCCACCAATCCTAACCCGACCTTTAAAAGGGGAAGAGCTCGTACTGTACCTCTCGGTCGGACATCGGGCAGTCGCTTCAGCGCTAATACGAGAAAATGATCAAGGACAACACCCCATATACTTTGTAAGCAAGGCACTACAAGGGGCCGAATTAAACTACCAGAAGATAGAAAAATTCGCCTACGCCCTAGTGCTCACAGCTCGGAGGCTCCGTCCCTACTTTCAGGCCCACACCATCAAAATCCGGACAAACCAACCCATGAGACACATCCTGCAAAAAACAGACCTGGCAGGACGAATACTACAATGGGCGGTGGAACTGTCCGAGTTCGACCTCCACTACGAAACCCGGACTGCCATAAAGTCTCAGTATCTAGCCGACTTCATCGCAGAATACACCGAGACCCCTGGAACCCCACTCTCGTGGAACCTGTATGTCGACGGGTCCTCAAACAAAACAGGAAGCGGGGCCGGTGTTATACTCGAAAGCGACCAAGGAATACGGATAGAACTATCCCTAAAATTCGAGTTCCAGGCTTCGAACAACCAAGCCGAATACGAGGCCCTACTAGCAGGCCTAAAGCTAGCCGAAGAGGTCGGAGCCCAGAGAATCACGATCTTCAGCGACTCCCAGGTCGTCACATCACAAGTAAATGGAAGTTACCAGGCCAAAGACCCAACTATGAAAAAATACCTGGACCAAACACAGGCACAATTACACCACTTCCCAGAAATTCAAATCCAGCACATACCTCGGGAACAAAATGCCCGAGCAGACGCCCTCTCAAAGCTTGCTAGCACCAAGCCCGGAGGCAACAACAGAAGTCTTCTCCAAGAAACCTTACAATCTCCATCCGTGCTAAGAGAGGAAGAAATACTAAATATATCCAACCAACAACAAGGATGGATGACCCCCATACTCAACTACCTGAAGTCGGGAACTCTCCCCGCCGAAAGAAAAGAAGCTAAGAGGCTCACAAAGGACGCCCAGAATTATACACTAATTCACGACGTATTATACAGAAGAGGATTCTCAAACCCCCTCCTTAGGTGCGTTCCGACCTCAGAAACAAAAGGCGTCCTCGAAGAAGTCCACGAAGGCATGTGTGGGAACCATCTCGGAGCTCGGGCATTATCCAAAAAAGTAGTCAGGGCCGGGTTCTACTGGCCGACCTTACAAAGAGATGCAACAGAGTTCGTGAAAATATGCCCCCCTGCCAAAAACACGCCAATTTTCACAAGGCTCCACCCGAATACCTTATCAGCATCACCGCACCATGGCCCTTCGCAAAATGGGGACTTGACCTACTCGGCCCATTCCCCCAAAGGACCGGGGCAAGTCAAATACCTCATAGTAGGGGTCGACTACTTCACAAAGTGGATCGAAGCTGAACCCTTAGCCACCATTACGGCTCAGAAAAGCCGTAAATTCCTATACAAAAACATTGTCACAAGGTTCGGAGTCCCCTACTCCATCACAACAGACAATGGAACACAATTCACGGACACAAGTTTTCAGAAATTGGTGGCCGAACTAAAAATCAAACAGCAATTCACATCAGTTGAGCACTCACAAGCCAATGGACAAGCAGAAGCTGCAAATAAAGTCATCTTGGCCGGGTTAAAACGAAGACTCCAAGAGGCCAAAGGAGCATGGGCCGAGGAGCTCCCCCAGGTACTATGGGCATATCGGACAACCCCACATTCTACAACGGGAGAATCACCGTTCCGACTAGCTTACGGGATGGAGGCAATGATTCCTATCGAAATAGATGAGGGGTCACCCAGAGTCATCTTCTACAATGAAAAAGATAACCCGCAGGCACAAAGGGAAGAACTCGACCTCCTACCCGAGGTCCGAGAAAGAGCCCGGATTCGAGAAGAAGCCTTAAAACGGCGAACGGCCCTCAGATACAATCAGAAAGTAATAAAGCGAAACTTCTCCATTCACGACCTAATTCTAATCCGAAATGATATCGGAATACAAAAGTCGGGGGAAGGAAAGCTAACCGCAAATTGGAAGGGGCCCTACAAGGTAACAGAAGTCTTAGGGACAGGCTATTACAAAGTGTCCGACCTAGAAGGCAATGAGCTGCCCAGGGCCTGGCACGCCTGTAATCTAAGACGGTACTACAGCTAGAAAAACTTAACCCGAGGTGTACTCTTTTTCCCTACAAGGGTTTTTTAATGAGACACCCGGTTAAGTAAGATACCCGACCTAGTCAAGGGTAAACACTCTGTAAATATTCTTTCTTTTTAATACTAATCAAATTTTTTCTATTTTTTCCTCATGATGAAACGAATCCTGGAAAGTACCCCGCCAAGGCGCATTAATTTATTCTCGGCAAAACGCAAAAAATCATTTGCCAAAAGGCCACACAAAGGTCGGCAAAGATAAAGCGACGAGGTTCAAATTAATGTGAGAAGTTATAAAGTAACTCTGAAAAAGGCTCAAAAAGCCAAATAAAAAGAGATTACAAAAATAACTTAAAAGGGCCGACCAACGACAAAGTCGGACCCAACAAAAAGGAGGTACTCGAGCGCCCGAGGTCCGAGCTTAAAGCTCGGATCCAAGAAGAAAGCCTTAAAGCGGCAAAAACCCAAGATTTCGAAAACGCTTACTAAAAAGTTGCTTTACAAAAACAACTAAAAAGTACAAGCGAAAGAACGAAATCAGAAGAAGTTTCGAAAACGCTTACCAAAAAGTTGCTTTACAAAAACAACTAAAAAGTACAAGCGAAAGAACGAAACCCGAGGAAGTTTCGAAAACGCTTACTAAAAAGTTGCTTTACAAAAGCAACTAAAAAGTACAAGCGAAAGAACGAAATCAAAGGAAGCCTCGACAACGCTTACTAAAAAGTTGCTTTACAAAAGCAACTAAAAAGTACAAGCGAAAAGAACGAAATCAAAGGAAGTTTCAAAACGCTAGCTAAAAAGTTGTTATCCGGAAACAACTAAAAAGCACAAAAGCGGAAACAAAAGGTCAAAACGCTGGCTAAAAAGTTGTTACCCGAAAACAACTAAAAAGCACAAAAGCGGAAACAAAAGGTCAAAACGCTGGCTAAAAAGTTGTTACCCGAAAACAACTAAAAAGCACAAAAGCGGAAACAAAAGGTCAAAACGCTAGCTAAAAAGTTGTTATTCAAAAAACAACTAAAAAGCATAAAAGCGGGACAAAAAGTCAAAACGCGAACACCACATAAATAAAGCTAAAAAGTTACTACAAGTAGCTAAAAAGCAAAAAGGTGTCCAAAAGCGTTCACAGTAACCATCCAAAAACAAAAGAGCCCACAGGTCGGGCAAAACACCAAAAATTACAGAGGGTCAAGGTCCTTTCCGGACTCCACATCAACAGAAGGCTGCGGGGCAAACATAGAAATCGGGACTGCATCGACAGCAACGTCACCCGGGTTTGAAACCCCCACGCCAGATCCATCCCCGGCCAAAGAGGAAGTCGGGTTCTCAACAGGAACTTCGAGGTCGGACGCCGGAACCTCATCCCCGTTTGGAGCAGGAACAATCTTTCCCTCCACAACGACGTTATCCGTACTGAACAAGCTCAGATCTAGGTCGGGAGCAAGAACCCGGACCTGAGCCTTCAGATTTTCAAACATGGCATCCATACCCTTGGCCACGTGACCTTCCAGCTCATAAAATTTGTCCTGCGCAGATTGCAGCTCCTCCTTTGTCTCCACAAGCTCGGCATATAGCCGAGTATAATTCTCTGTAGCCGCCTTCGCCATCTCCTCAGATGTCTTCGCTGACGCCACAGCCGCAGTAGCCCTAGCTTTCTCTTTCTCCAAAGAGGCCTCCAGCTCAGTAATCCTGGCAGCCTTCAGTTGACTAATCTTATCAAGCTCGGACTGAGCCTTCTCAAGTCGGGAGCTGGTCGCACCAATGGGGGACTTCTTGAACTCCCGGGCAATAGCGGCATGAAGACTGGCCATCCGGACACAGCTCCGCGCCATATACTGAAAATGATGCTCCATAGACGCATCATCAGTAGAAATAAAGGTCTGAGGAAGGATATGCTGCTCAATCCAACCTAGAGCATCAAAGTCCTTATCATTGAAACTGGCAAGCTCCTGAGAGGTCTTCTGCTTCTTAGGAGGAGGACCCGAGAACGGAGGAGGAGAAGAAGTAGCAGAGGTCGGAGGATCCTGGCATACAGCTCGGAACTGAGGAGTCGGAATAGTCTTCGACCGAGTCTGAACACCCACGGTAGTCTTCTGCGGAGAGGATCGGACAGAAGCATCCCCGGCCTCGAGATTTCGAGCAGCCACCGACTTCTTCGTCCGACGAAGAAATTTCATGGAATCCGCCTGAGAAGACATCTCTGCAAGAAATAAAAGGGATTACCACAACAGAAATTCCACCAAAAATAAAGCAAAACACAAAGGAAAGGTCGGAATCTCAAAGAGGTCGGGAACTACCTAACTCGGAACGGAGAAGGCTTGGATCTCCCAACATTTTCTTCGTGTCCAAGTGAGGTGCCCGACCCCATAAACTGCTCACCACACCCACAAAGGCCTGCTCCACCTCATCTAAACTCTCAAAAGTATACTTAACAGACACTATATTCTCCTGCCAACAAAGAGGAAAAGAAGGCTCCCCACTCTCATCTAGAAAGAAAGGTCGGACGTCTCCAACAGCCCGGACCTTGAAATAAAAATTCTTAAAATCGTGAAAAGACTCATCATACAGGGTACAGAACTTCCTCCCCTGGTTAGCCCTAAAAGAGACCCAAGACACCTTCCCTCCGCCCGACCCCGGCTTCGTCAACACAAACAAATAGGAAAAAAGAGAAATAGAGGGAGAAACACCCAAAAACTGACACAAAAGTTGGAACAGCTTTAAAAATGCCCAGGAATTTGGATGGAGCTGCGTAGGGGCAAGGTTACAAGACCACAACACCTCGGACTCCAGGTCGGTAAAAGGATGTCGGACACTCAGCTTAGAAAAAAAGCAATCATAAGCGTAAAAGAAAAGCTTCTCGGAACTGTCTAAAGGCGGGAAGCACACTCTCTCCTCGGAATCCGGGGCTACTAACTCATAATCCCTCTCAGACTCTCTATCTTCACATATGCTACATTGCCTACGAAACCTAGCTAAATATTCAGAATCTACCACAGAAGGGACTCTTAAAGGAACAGGATCTACCCAACCAAGACCACTCGGAATCTTGGTCGACATCGCTTGCAGAACCTTTCGAGACATAAAAATCTTGCCTACAAAGAAGAATACAACAGCAAAGCAAAAATCACATAAAGGCAGACAGCAAAAACCCATTCAGCAAGGCGAGAAAACCAAAGTTCTTTTAGAAGAAAAAACAGAAACCCGAAAACAAAATACTAAGAGAAAAGAGCCCCCCCACATACAAACAACCAAAGCAATGGCGGCGCCTCTTTTCGGGGCAAACCCAGGCATAGAAGAAAAAGAAACAGAAGCATATGTGCGCAAAGAAAATGAAGACGAGAACAAACCTGGAAGAAAGGAAGAAGACGACGAGCTCCGATGCAAGGAGAACGAAAACGGCGGCGCAGAGGAAACCCCGGAAAAACGCACAGAAAGAATCGGAGAAGAAGAACAAAGAAGGAGCGGCGCTCGAAGGAGAGATGGCGAAAACTCAGAAAAATGGAAAGGGAACAGAATAAACGAAGAAAATGAGGAAAGGGGCAAATAAATAACGCCTTCACAAAGCCCGAACGGAAATCGAGGAGAAACGGTAAAAAGCAATAAATGCTGAAACGGCCGTTTTCAAATTTTGAAAAAACTACTATGCCCGAGCTCGACCTCTCAAAAAGGACGAACTCGGGCAGGGGCACTGTTCATACCCTGACCGAGCTCCCCAAACTCGGGAAGTTCATAGAAGGTCCGACCTCGTCCCAAGGCCCACGCCTGAGGTCGGACCTCGGACAAATAAGCTAAGAAGGCCCATCAAAAGGAACGAAGCCCAAAACCTAAAGGCCGAAAAGGCCTAGGAAAGGCGGTTCCGCAAAGATAGGGATAAAACTCCCAAAAGATAAGATAAGATAAAGAATATCTTATCCAGGGAAGATCACAGCCAACTACTATAAATACACTGGAGCACCCAGGTATAACTCATACTCTAATTCTACTCGATATCTGCTTGGACCCATGCTAACTTAAGCATCGGAGTGTCATTGCAGGTACAACCACCAGCCGCTCGGCACATCAAGCTCGGGTCACAGCACCCTCACCTCGGGTCTTGCCAGACGACCGAGCTACACGTTTCAGGTAACCCTCGGAACAAATGCCATACCTGGGTGCTCCAGTGTATTTATAGTAGTTGGCCGTGATCTTCCCTGGATAAGATATTCTTATCTTATCTTATCTTTTGGGAGTTTTATCTCTATCTTTGTGGAACCGCCTTTTCTAGGCCTTTTCGGCCTTTAGGTTTTGGGCTGCGTTCCTTTTGATGGGCCTTCCTTTCTTTACTGTCCGAGGTCCGACCTGTAGGCGTGGGCCTTAGGACGAGGTCGGACCTTTTATGAATTTGCCGAGTTGGAGGAGCTCGGTTAGGGTATGAACAGTGCCCCTGCCCGAGTTCGTCCTTTTTGGGAGGTCGAGCTCGGGCATAGTAGTTTTTCAAAATTCAAACATGGCCGTTCCTGCATTTATTGCATTTTACCGTTTTTCCTCGATTTCCGTTCGGGCTCTGTGAAGGCTTTATTTATTTGCCCCTTTCCTCCTTTTTTTCTGCGTTTTTGTTTTTCTTCATCCCTTTCGAGCACTGCTTCTTCTTTCTCTTTGCTCTCTTTCCCCGAATCTCTTCGTGTGTCTTTCTGGGGTTCCCTCTGTGCCGTCGTTTCGTTCTCCTTTGCTGCGGAGCTCGCCGTCTTTGTTTCTTTTTTCCAGGTTTGTTCCCATGTTTCTCTTTTCTTGTGCACATATGCTTCTGTTCTTTGTGTGGCTCTATGTTTGTTTTCTTTTTCTTTATGCCTGGGTTGCCCCGAAAAGAGGCGCCGCCATTGCTTGTTTGTATGGGGGGGCTCTTTTTTGTTTCTCTCGTATTTTGCTCCGGGCTGCCGTATTTTCTTCGTTGGGTTTTGTTTTTTGCTTTGCTGAATGGGTTTTTGCTGTCTTTTTTATGTGATTTTTGCTTGCTGTTGTATTCTTCTTTGTTGGTAAAAATTTTATGTCTCGAAAGGTTCTTCAAGCGATGTCGACCAAGATTCCATGTGGTCTTGGTTGGGTAGACCCACTTCCTCTAAGAGTCCCTTCTGTGGTAGATTCTGAGTATTTAGCTAGGTTCCGTAGGCACTGTAGCATATGTGAGAATAGAGAGTCTGAGAGGGATTACGAACTAGTGGCCCCGGAATCCGAGGAGAGAGTGTGCTTCCCGCCTTTAGAGAGTTCCGAGAAGCTCTTCTTTTATGCTTATGATTGTTTTTTCTCTAAGCTGAGTGTCCGACTTCCCTTTACCGACCTGGAGTCCGAGGTGTTATGGTCTTGTAACCTTGCCCCTATGCAGCTCCATCCAAATTCTTGGGCGTTTTTAAAGCTGTTTCAACTTTTGTGTCAGTTTTTGGGTGTCTCTCCCTCTATTTCTCTTTTTTCCTATTTGTTTGTGTTGACGAAGCCGGGGTCGGGTGGAGGGAAGGTATCTTGGGTTTCTTTTAGAGCTAACCAGGGGAGGAAGTTTTGTACCCTGTATGATGAGTCCTTTCATGATTTTAAGAACTTTTATTTCAAGGTCCGGGCTACTGGAGACGTCCGACCTTTCTTTCTAGATGAGAGTGGGGAGCCTTCTTTTCCTCTTTGTTGGCAGGAGAATGTAGTGTCTGCTAAGTATACCTTTGAGAGTCTAGATGAGGTGGAGCAGGCTTTTGTGGGTGTGGTGAGCAGTTTATGGGGTCGGGCACCTCACTTGGACACGAAGAAAATGTTGGGGGATCCAAGCCTTCTCCGTTCCGAGTTAGGTAGTTCCCGACCTCTCCGAGATTCATCTTTTTTAGTATTTTGGTTTTGCTTGTTTTGGTGGAATTTCTGTTGTGGTAATCCTCTTTCTTTTATTTCTGCAGAGATGTCTTCTCAGGCGGATTCCATGAAGTTCCTTCGTCGGACGAAGAAGTCTGTGGCTGCTCGAAATATCGAGGCTGGGGAGGCTTCTGCCCGATCTTCTCCGCAGAAGACTACTCGGGTCCTCCTCCCAAGAAGCAGAAGACCTCTCAAGAGCTTGCGGGTTTTAACGATAAGGATTTCGATGCTCTTGGTTGGATTGAACAGCATATTCTCCCTCAGACTTTTATTTCTACTGACGATGTGTCTATGGAGCACCATTTTCAGTATATGGCGCGGAGCTGTGTCCGGATGGCCAGTCTTCACGCTGCTATTGCCCGGGAGTTCAAGAAATCCCCCATTGGTGCGACCAGCTCCCGACTTGAGAAGGCTCAGTCTGAGTTCGAGAGGATTAGTGAGCTGAAGGCTGCTAGGATTACTGAGCTGGAGGCCTCTTTGGAGAAAGAGAAAACTAAAGCTACCGCGGCTGTGGCGGCAGCGAAGGCATCTGAGGAGATGGCGAAGGCGGCGACGGAGAATTATACTCGGATATATGCCGAGCTTGTGGAGACAAAGGAGTGGTTGCAATCCGCTCAGGATGATTTTTACGAGCTAGAAGGTCATGTGGCCAAGGGTATGGATGCTATGTTTGAAAATTTGAAGGCTCAGGTCCGGGTTCTTGCTCCTGACCTGGATTTGAGCTTATTTAGTACGGATAACGTTGTTGTGGAGGGAAAGATTGTTCCTGCTCCCAACGAGGATGAGGTTCCGGTGTCCGACCCCAAAGTTCTGGTTGCGAACCCGACTTCACCTTTTGGCCGGGGATGGATCTGGTGTGGAGGTTTCAAACCGGGATGACGGTGCCGTCGATGCAGTCCCGATTTCTATGTTTCCTCCGCAGCCTTCTGTTGACGTGGAGTCCGGAAAGGACCTTGATCCTCTGTAACTCTTTTATTTTTGGTTTTTAGCCCGGCCTGTGGGCTCTTTTTGGATGGTTTCTGTTGGACGCTTTGGACACCTTTTTGCTTTGTAGCTACTTGTAGTAACTTTTTAGCTTATTATGCGGTGTTTTGTTTGCGTCTTGATTATTTTGCTCCGCTTTTATGCTTTTTAGTTGTTTTTGGATAACAACTTTTTAGCTAGCGCTCGAAACTTTTGTTTTTACCCCTTCTTTTGATTTCGTTTTTTTTTCGCTTGTACTTTTTAGTTGTTTTTGTATAACAACTTTTTAGTAAGCGTTTTCGAAATCTTTGCTTTCGCCGTTTTAGGGCTTCTTTTTTGGGTCCGGGCTTTTTCTCGGACCTCGGGTGCTTGAGTACCTCCCTTTGTTGGGTCCGACCTTGTCGTTTGGTCGGCCTTTTAAGTTATTTTTGTAATCTCTTTTTATTCGGCTTTTTGAGCCTTTTCAGAGTTGCTTTTATAACTTCTCACATTAATTTGAACCTCGTCGCTTTATCTTTGCCGACCTTGTGTGGTCTCTTGGCAAATGATTTTTTGCGCTTTGCCGAGCATAAATTAATGCGCCTTGGGGGGGTACTTTCTAGGATTTGTGTCATCATGAGGAAGAAGAAAAGAAAATAGAAAAATTTGATTAGTATTAAAAAAGAAAGAATATTTACAGAGTGTTTACCCTTGACTAGGTCGGGTGCCTTACTTTGACTGGGTGTCTCATTAAAAAACCCTTGTAGGGAAAAAGAGTACACCTCGGGTCAAATTTTTCTAGCTGTAGTACCGTCTTAGATTACAGGCGTGCCAGGCCCTGGGCAGTTCATTGCCTTCTAGGTCGGATACTTTGTAATAGCCTGTTCCTAAGACTTCTGTTACTTTGTAGGGTCCTTTCCAATTTGCAGCCAGCTTTCCTTCTCCCGACTTTTGTGTTCCGATGTCATTTCGGATTAGGATCAGGTCGTGAATGGAGAAGCTTCGCTTTATTACTTTCTGATTGTATCTGAGGGCCGTTCGCCGTTTTAAGGCTTCTTCTCGGATCCGGGCTCTTTCTCGGACCTCGGGGAGGAGGTCGAGTTCTTCCTTTTGTGCCTGCGGGTTACCTTCTTCGTTGTAGAAGATGACTCTGGGTGACCCTTCATCTATTTCGATAGGAATCATTGCCTCCATCCCGTAAGCTAGTCGGAATGGCGATTCTCCCGTTGTAGAGTGTGGGGTTGTCCGATATGCCCATAATACCTGGGGGAGCTCCTCGGCCCATGCCCCTTTGGCCTCTTGGAGTCTTCGTTTTAGCCCGGCCAAGATGACTTTATTTGCGGCCTCTGCTTGTCCATTGGCTTGTGGGTGCTCGACTGAGGTGAATTGTTGTTTGATTTTTAGTTCGGCCACCAAGTTCTGAAAACTTGTGTCCGTGAACTGTGTTCCATTGTCTGTTGTGATGGAGTAGGGGACTCCGAACCTTGTGACAATGTTTTTGTATAGGAATTTGCGGCTTTTCTGAGCCGTAATGGTGGCTAAGGGTTCAGCTTCGATCCACTTTGTGAAGTAGTCGACTCCTACTATGAGGTATTTGACTTGCCCCGGTCCTTGGGGGAACGGGCCGAGTAGATCAAGTCCCCATTTTGCGAAGGGCCATGGTGCGGTGATGCTGATAAGGTCTTCTGGTGGTGCCTTGTGGAAATTGGCGTGTTTTTGGCAGGGGGGGCATATTTTCACAAATTCCGTTGCGTCTCTTTGCAAGGTCGGCCAGTAGAACCCGGCTCGGACTACTTTCTTGGATAATGCCCGAGCTCCGAGATGGTTTCCACACATGCCTCCGTGGACTTCTTCGAGGACGCTCTTTGTTTCTGAGGTCGGGACGCACCTAAGGAGGGGGTTTGAGAATCCTCTTCTGTATAATACGTCGTGAATTAGCGTATAATTCTGGGCGTCTTTCGTGAGTCTTTTAGCTTCCTTTCTTTCGGCGGGGAGAGTTCCCGACTTCAGGTAGTTGAGTGTGGGGGTCATCCATCCCTGCTGTTGGTTGGATATATTTAGCGTTTCTTCCTCTCTTAGCACGGAGGGAGATTGTAAGGTTTCCTGGAGGAGACTTCTGTTGTTGCCTCCGGGCTTGGTGCTGGCGAGTTTTGAGAGGGCGTCTGCCCGGGCGTTTTGTTCTCGAGGTATGTGCTGGATCTGTATTTCTGAAAAGTGGCGTAATTGCGCCTATGTTTGGTCCAGGTATTTTTTCATAGTTGGGTCTTTGGCCTGGTAGCTTCCATTTACTTGTGATGTGACGACCTGGGAGTCGCTGAAGATCGTGATTCTCTGGGCTCCGACCTCTTCGGCTAGCTTTAGACCTGCTAGTAGGGCCTCGTATTCGGCTTGGTTGTTCGAAGCCTGGAACTCGAATTTTAGGGATAGTTCTATCCGCGTTCCTTGGTCGCTTTCGAGTATAACCCCGGCTCCGCTTCCTGTTTTGTTTGAGGACCCGTCGACATACAGGTTCCATGAGAGTGGGGTTCCAGGGGTCTCAGTGTATTCTGCGATGAAGTCGGCTAGATACTGAGATTTTATGGCAGTTCGGGCTTCATAGTGGAGGTCGAACTCGGACAGTTCCACCGCCCATTGTAGTATTCGTCCTGCCATGTCTGTTTTTTGTAGGATGTGTCTCATGGGTTGGTTTGTCCGGACTTTGATGGTGTGGGCTTGAAAGTAGGGACGGAGCCTCCGGGCTGTGAACACTAGGGCGTAGGCGAATTTTTCTATCTTCTGATAGTTTAATTCGGCCCCTTGTAGTGCCTTGCTTACAAAGTATATGGGGTGTTGTCCCTGGTTATTTTCTCGTATTAACGCTGAAGCGACTGCTCGATTTCCAACCGAGAGGTATAGGACGAGTTCTTCTCCTTTTAAAGGTCGGGTTAGGATTGGTGGCTGCCCGAGGAATTCCTTGAATTCTTGAAAGGCTTTTTCGCACTCCGGGGTCCATGAGAAGGGTTTCCCTTTCTTTAGGAGTGAGTAGAGAGGTAGTGATTTTATCGCTGATCCTGCCAAGAATCTTGATAGGGCGGCTAGCCTTCCATTCAGTTGTTGTACTTCTTTGACACACGTCAGGCTCTTCATATTGAGTATCGCTTGGCATTTGTCCGGGTTCGCTTCGATGCCCCTTTGAGTCAGCATGAAGCCTAAGAACTTTCCGGCTTCTGCGGCGAAGGTACACTTTGTCGGGTTAAGTCTCATGTTGTGTTTTCTGAGGGTGCCGAAGACACTGGTGAGGTCGGTCAGCAAGTTTCTGTCTTTTTGTGTTTTTACCAGCATGTCGTCGACGTACACCTCCAGCTGTAGTCCGATGTGCTCTGAGAACACTTTGTTCATTAGCCTCTGGTAGGTTGCCCCTGCGTTCTTCAGCCCGAAGGGCATTACGACGTAGCAGTAGTTTGCCTTTGGGGTTATGAACGAGGTCTTTTCTTGGTCGGGTCCGTACATCGGGATTTGATTGTATCCCGAGTATGCGTCCATGAAGGAGAGATATCTGTAGCCTGAGGCTGCGTCTACCAAGGCGTCGATGTTTGGTAGTGGATATGGGTCTTTGGGGCAGGCTTTGTTGAGATCCGTGTAATCGACGCACATCCTCCATTTTCCGTTGGGCTTTTTTACCAGGACCACGTTTGCGAGCCATAGGGGGTATTTTACTTCCCTAATGAACCCTGCATCTAGCAGTGCTTGTACTTGTTCTTCTATTGCTTGCATGCGCTCGGGTCCGAGCTTCCGGCGTCTTTGTTGGACAGGTCTGGATCCCGGGTATACTGATAGCTTATGGCACATCAGGTCGGGACTTATGCCTGGCATGTCGGAGGCTCTCCAGGCGAAGAGGTCGGAATTCTCCCTTAAGAGGGTTATGAGTTCCTCTTTTAGGCCTGCTTCGAGGTTTGCTCCTATGTTTGTTATTTTTTCAGGTGTGTTCCCAATCTGGACTTTTTCGGTTTCTCCCTCTGGTTGTTGCCGAAGATCTTCTCGGGCTTGAACTCGTCCGAGTTCTATTGTGTTGACCTCTTTCCCTTTTAGGCTCAGGCTTTCGTTGTAACATCGCCGCGCTAGTTTTTGGTCGCCTTTTAGGGTAGCGATTCCTTTTGCGGTAGGGAACTTCATACAGAGGTGTGGGGTCGAGACTATAGCCGCCAGTCTGTTTAGGGTTGGTCGCCCAATGAGGGCATTGTATGCCGAAGTGACGTCGACTATAATGTAGTCGATGCTTAATGTTTTAGATTGCTCGCCTCTTCCAAAGGTAGTGTGTAGCGAGATGTATCCTAAGGGATGGATCGGGGTATCCCCTAGCCCAAATAGGTCGGTGGGATAGGCCTTTAGTTCTTTTTCTTCAAGTCCGAGCTTGTCGAAGGCCGTTTTGAACAGGATATCTGCTGAGCTTCCCTGGTCAATCAGGGTTCGATGTAAGTTGGCGTTTGCTAGGATAATGGTGATTACCATTGGATCGTCGTGCCCGGGTATTATCCCTTGAGCATCTTCTTGGGTAAATGAGATAGTAGGTAACTCGGGCAGGGGACTGTCTTCTCGGACGTGATAGACTTCCTTGAGGTGTCTTTTTCGCGAGGATCTGGATGTTCCTCCGCCTGCAAAACCTCCATTTATCATGTGAACGTGCCTTTCAGGGGTTCGCGGGGTTTGTTCGGCCCGATCTTCGTTATCTCCCCGCCTCCTCTTCCTGGTCTCTTCTCCTTTCTCCGCTATGTATCTGTCGAGTTTTCCTTCTCTGGCTAGCTTTTCTATAACATTTTTTAGGTCGTAGCAGTCGTTAGTAGAATGACCGTAGAGCTTGTGATATTCACAATATTCGGACCGATCTCTCCCTGCTCTCTTGTGTTTTTAGCGGTCGGGGCGGTGGGATCCTTTCGGTGTGGCATACTTCTCTGTAGACGTCTACCAGGGAGACTCGGAGGGGGGTGTAGTTGTGGTACTTCTGTGGCTTGTCCGAGTTGGGTTCTTCTTTCTTCTTCTGTTCCCGATCTCGATCTCGGAGTGGGTAGGTTGATTCCTTCCTAGAAGAGTCTCTTAGCTGGGAGGTTTCCTCCATGTTGATATATTTTTCTGCCCGCTCTTGTACCTCGTATAGAGAGGTCGGGTATCGTTTGGATAGGGATTGGCTAAACGGTCCCTCTTTTAGGCCGTTTGCTAGTCCCATGATGACTGCTTCAGTGGGCAAGTGTTGTATGTCCAGGCAGGCTTTGTTGAATCGCTCCATGTATTCTCGGAGAGTTTCTTGGTTACCTTGTTTGATCCCGAGCAAACTGGGGGCATGTTTTGTCTTGTCCTTTTGAATAGAGAACCTTGTTAGGAATTTTTTAGTTAGGTCTTCGAAGCTGGTGATTGATCTTGGTGGCAGGTTGTCGAACCACTTCATGGCTGACTTGGTGAGAGTGGTGGGGAAAGCTTTGCACCGAATCGCGTCGGAGGCGTCGACTAGGTACATTCTGCTTCTGAAGTTACTGAGGTGGTGACATGGATCAGTGGTGCCGTCGTAGAGATCCATATCGGGTGGTTTGAAGTTTCGCGGTACCCTCTCCTTCATGATCTCTTGCGTGAAGGGATCATGGTTGCCTTCGGGGGTGGTGCCGCGTTCTGTTCGGTCTTTCAGGTCGGCCTCTATTTTCCGCAGTTTTTCTTCTAATTCTCTGCGCTTTCGGGTCTCCCTCCTCAGATCTTGTTCAGTTTCTTTCTGCTTCTTTACGTCTTCTTCGAGTTGTTTCAGTCGGTTTTGTTGTGCCCGGACTGCTTCTAGAATTTCCGAGTTCTTTTCTTTTTCGGAATTTTGTGGATCTTTGTTTGGGAGTGATGTCTTTGGGCGATTCTGTTTGTTTCCTCCTGGAGTGCGCGGTGATAGAGGGCTGTCCGGTCGTTCTCCGGTGTCAATTTCATCCTCTTGTTCAGATGCAGCGCGGTCATCGTTGTGAGGGTCGTCCGCCATGGTAGAGGGATGATTTCCAGGTCCCCGGCAACGGCGCCAATGTTCCGAGGGTTACCTGAAACGTGTAGCTCGGTCGTCTGGAGAGGCCCGAGGTGGGGGTCAGGGACCCGAGCTCGATATGCAGAGTGATTGGTGGTTGTACCTGCAATGACACTCCGATGCTTAAGTTAGCATGGGTCCAAGCAGATATGTGTAGAATGTGGAATGAATGCCATACCTGGGTGCTCCAGTGTATTTATAGTAGTTGGCCGTGATCTTCCCTGGATAAGATATTCTTATCTTATCTTATCTTTTGGGAGTTTTATCTCTATCTTTGTGGAACCGCCTTTTCTAGGCCTTTTCGGCCTTTAGGTTTTGGGCTGCGTTCCTTTTGATGGGCCTTCCTTTCTTTACTGTCCGAGGTCCGACCTGTAGGCGTGGGCCTTAGGACGAGGTCGGACCTTTTATGAATTTGCCGAGTTGGAGGAGCTCGGTTAGGGTATGAACAGGATCTAAACTTGTCAATGGCATAGACCACTGCAAGTAACTTTTTTTCTGTGGTTGTGTAATTCTTCTGTGCGTCATTTAGAACACGGCTGGCATAATAAATGACGTGCAGAAGCTTGTTATGCCTCTGTCCCAACACTGCACCAATGGCATGGTCACTGGCATCACACATTAGTTCAAATGGCAATGTCCAATCTGGTGCAGAGATGACTGGTGCTGTGACCAGCTTAGCTTTCAGGGTCTCAAATGCCTGCAGACATTGTGTGTCAAACACAAATGGTGTGTCAGCAGCTAGCAGGTTACTCAAAGGTTTTGCAATTTTTGAAAAATCCTTTATAAACCTTCGGTAGAATCCTGCATGCCCCAGAAAGCTTCTGATTGCCTTAACATTGGCAGGTGGTGGTAATTTTTCAATTACCTCTACCTTTGCCTTATCCACCTCTATTCCCCTGCTTGAAATTTTGTGCCCAAGGACAATTCCTTCAGTCACCATAAAGTGACATTTCTCCCAGTTTAAAACCAGGTTAGTCTCTTGGCACCTTTTCAGGACAAGTGCTAGGTGATTAAGACAGGAGCTGAATGAGTCTCCATATACTGAGAAGTCATCCATGAAGACTTCCAGGAATTTCTCCACCATATCAGAGAAGATGGATAACATGCATCTCTGAAAGGTTGCAGGAGCATTACACAGACCAAAAGGCATCCTCCTGTAGGCAAAAATGCCAGAAGGGCAAGTAAATGCTGTTTTCTCTTGGTCCTGAGGATCTACTGCAATTTGGTTGTAACCTGAATAGCCATCCAAAAAGCAGTCATAATCATGACCAGCTAGTCTTTCTAGCATTTGGTCTATGAATGGTAAAGGAAAATGATCCTTTCTGGTGGCTGTATTGAGCCTTCTGTAGTCAATACACATACGCCACCCTGTGACTGTTCTTGTAGGAACCAGTTCATTTTTTTCATTATGAACTACTGTCATGCCTCCCTTTTTGGGGACAACTTGGACAGGGCTCACCCAGGGGCTGTCAGAAATAGGATAAATAATCCCAGCCTCCAGTAATTTAGTGACCTCTTTCTGCACCACCTCCTTCATGGCTGGATTTAGCCTCCTTTGTGGTTGGACCACTGGTTTGGCATTATCCTCCAACAGGATCTTGTGCATGCATCTAGCTGGGCTAATGCCCTTAAGGTCACTTATGGACCACCCAAGAGCTGTCTTGTGTGTCCTTAGCACTTGAATCAGTGCTTCCTCTTCCTGTGGATTTAAAGCAGAGCTTATAATCACTAGAAAAGTTTCACCCTCTCCCAGAAATGCATATTTCAGGGATGGTGGTAGTGGTTTGAGTTCAGGTTTGGGAGGCCTATCCTCCTCCTGAGGAATTTTCGAAAATTCCTTTGTTTCCTCTAGTTCTTCTTGATCAGGTTGAGCATCCTTGAAGATGTCCTCAAGCTCTGATTCTAGGCTTTCAGTCATATTGATCTCTTCTACCAGAGAGTCAATAATGTCAGCGCCCATGCAGTCATTTGGTGTGTCTGGGTGCTGCATAGCTTTTACAGCATTCAACTTGAACTCATCCTCATTGACTCTCAGGGTTACTTCCCCTTTTTGCACATCAATGAGAGTTCGTCCAGTTGCTAGGAAAGGTCTTCCTAGAATGAGAGTTGCACTCTTGTGCTCCTCCATTTCCAGCACCACAAAGTCAGTTGGAAAGGTGAATGGCCCAACCTTGACAATCATATCCTCTATTATGCCTGATGGATATTTAATGGAGCCATCAGCAAGTTGGAGGCATATCCGGGTTGGTTTGACTTCTCCAGTCAACCCAAGCTTTCTGATAGTGGATGCAGGTATTAGATTGATGCTTGCTCCAAGATCACATAGGGCCGTCTTGGTGCAAGCACCTTCTAATGTGCATGGTATCATAAAGCTTCCTGGATCCTGAAGCTTTTCTGGTAAGCTTTTCAGAATGACTGCACTGCATTCTTCAGTGAGAAATACTTTTTCAGTTTCTCTCCAATCCTTCTTATGACTTAAGATTTCTTTCATGAACTTAGCATAAGAAGGTATTTGCTCAAGTGCCTCTGCAAACGGAATCTTTATTTCAAGAGTCCTTAGATAGTCTGCAAAGCGGGCAAATTGCTTATCCTGTTCCGCTTGGCGGAGTTTTTGAGGATAAGGCATCTTGGCTTTATATTCTTCAACCTTAGATGCTGCAGGTTTATTCCTTACAGAAATGGTTGAAGAAGCCTTGTTAGAGGGATTACTGTCAGCACTCTCAGGTGTTTGATCTTCCCTTGGCATCTGAACGCCAGGATTGGGTGGAAAATGGGCGTTTAACGCCAACTTTTCCCCCTTTTCTGGCGTTTGAACGCCAGAACTGGGCAGGGAATGGGCGTTTAACGCCAGCTTTACTTCCCTCTCTGGCGTTTGAACGCCAATAACATTCCTCTCTAGGCTCTTACTGTCCTCAGAGGGATTTTGAACAGTGGTTTGGTTTTCCCCTGTCAATTATTCTTTGTTTGGCTTTTTGCTACTTTGAGCAGTGTTATTCAATGTTTTCTCACTCCTCAAATGAACTGCTTGGCATTCCTCTGTTATCTGTTTAGATATCTGCTGTTTTGCTTGATTCAACTGTAGTTCTATGTTCTTGTTAGCAACTTTAGTTTCATGGAGCATCTCTTTAAATTCTGCTAACTGTTCTGTCATCAGGAGCAATTGTTGATTAAGCTCAATCATCTGTTCTTGAGGATTAGGATCAGTGGCTAGTGCCATGACTTCCTCTTTTGGAGAGAACTCATTGCTAGAGTACAAATATTGGTTTCTAGCAACATTGTCTATAAGTTCTTGAGCCTCTTCAATTGTCTTCCTCATGTGTATAGAACCACCAGCTGAGTGGTCTAAAGACATCTGAGCTTTTTCTGTAAGCCCATAGTAGAAGATGTCTAACTGTACCCACTCTGAAAACATTTCAGAGGGGCATTTTCTTAGCATACCTCTATACCTCTCCCAGGCATTATAAAGGGACTCATTATTCTCTTGTGTCATCCTCTTGGGAGGGTAAAAGTGATTCAGGAATTTGTCTGATAACTGCTTCCATGTCTTTATGCTTGCTGTAGGTTGGTTATTCAACCACCTCTTAGCTTGATCTTTTACAGCAAATGGAAACAGTAATAGTCTGTAGACATCCTGATCCACCTCTTTATCACGTACTGTGTCAGCAATTTGTAAGAACTGTGCCAGAAACTCAGTAGGCTCTTCCTGTGGAAGACCGGAATACTGGCAATTTTGCTGCACTATGATAATGAGTTGAGGATTTAGCTCAAAGCTGCTTGCTTTGATGGGAGGTGTACAGATGCTACTCCCATATGCAGCTGTAATGGGGTTAGCATATGACCTCAGAGTCCTTTTGGACTGATCAATCTCACTTAAGTCCATAATGGATAAAGGGAAATGATATGGATTGCAAATAGATAAATTTTGTTTTTTTTTTTTTTTGAATTAACCGAAAAATAAAATAAAAACAAGAGGAAAATAAAAAATAAAAAAAATTCGAAAATCAAAAGAAAATAAGATCAAAGCAAATTGAAAACTGAATCAATTAGTTAATTAAAAAGATTTTGAGTTTAGCAATTAGAAAGATATGATTGAAAAATTTTTTATGAAAAAGATATGATTTTTGAAATGAGGAAAGAGAAAAACGACAAAATGACACCAAACTTAAAATTTTTAGAAAATCAAACACTAATTTTTCGAAAATTTTAAGGGAAAAACACAAAGAGGACACCAAACTTAGAATTTTTAAAGATCAAAAAGAGACTAAGGTCATGCAAATTCGAAAACTAAAAGAAAAGCAAAGGCATGCAATTGACACCAACCATAAAATATGAAACTAGACTCAACTAAAAGACTCTAAACTAACAAAAATAAAACAGTCCTAATCTAAGCAACAAGATAAGCCGTCAGTTGTCCAAACTCGAACAATCCCCGGCAACGGCGCCAAAAACTTGGTGCACGAAATTGCAATCACACTTTTGCAACCCCGCACAACTAACCAGCAAGTGCACTGGGTCGTCCAAGTAATACCTTACGTGAGTAAGGGTCGATCCCACGGAGATTGTTGGCTTGAAGCAAGCTATGGTTATCTTGTAAATCTTAGTCAGGATATCAGAAATTATCAGGATTGATTGTGAAAAGTAAAAGAACATGAAATAAGTACTTATTTTGCAGTGATGGAGAACAGGTTGAGGTTTTGGAGATGTTCCATCTTCTGAATCTCTGCTTTCCTAATGTCTTTTTCTTCAAGCACGCAAGGCTCCTTCCATGGCAAGCTGTATGCAAGGGTTTCACCGTTGTCAGTGGCTACCTCCCATCCTCTCAGTGGAAATGTTCAACGCACCCTGTCACGGCACGGCTATCCATCTGTCGGTTCTCAATCAGGCCAGAATAGAATCCAGTGATTCTTTTGCGTCTGTCACTAACGCCCCGCCTTCAGGAGTTTGACGCTCATCACAGTCATTCAATCATTGAATCCTACTCAGAATACCACAGACAAGGTTTAGACCTTCCGGATTCTCTTGAATGCCGCCATCAGTTCTAGCTTATACCACGAAGATTCCGATTAAAGAATCCAAGAGATATCTACTTAATCTAAGGTAGAATGGAGGTGGTTGTCAGGCACACGTTCATAGTTGAGAATGATGATGATTGTCACGGATCATCACATTCATCCGGTTTAAGAACAAGTAATATCTTGGAATGGAAGCAAGCATGATTGAATGAAAAACAGTAGTAATTGCATTAATCCATCAAGACACAGCAGAGCTCCTCACCCCCAACCGTGGGGTTTAGAGACTCATGCCGTGGAAAGTACACAAAGAAACGTGTAAAGTGTCATGAGGTACAGATACAATGTCAAAAGATCCTATTAATAGTAAACTAGTAACCTAGGGTATACAAAAATGAGTAAATGACGTAAAAATCCACTTCTGGGTCCACTTATTGTGTGTGCTTGGGCTGAGCAATGAAGCATTTTCGTGTAGAGACCTTTTCTGGAGTTAAACGCCAGCCTTTATGCCAGTTTGGGCGTTTAACTCCAAGTTTTATGCCAGTTCCAGCGTTAAACGCTGGAAATTCTGAGGCTGATTTGCCACACCGGTTTGGGCCATCAAATCTTGGGCAAAGTATGGACTATTATACATTGCTGGAAAGCCCAGGATGTCTACTTTCCAACGCCAGTGAGAGCGCGCCAATTGGGCTTCTGTAGCTCCAGAAAATCCACTTCGAGGGCAGGGAGGTCAGAATCCAACAGCATCTGCAGTCCTTTTCAGTCTCTGAATCAGATTTTTGCTCAGGACCCTCAATTTCAGCCAGAAAATACCTGAAATCACAGAAAAACACACAAACTCATAGTAAAGTCCAGAAAAGTGAATTTTAACTAAAAACTAATAAAAATATACTAAAAACTAACTAGATCATACCAAAAACATACTAAAAACAATGCCAAAAAGCGTATAAATTATCCGCTCATCAAGCAACTATGGCAAATCTTATATCGTTTCGAAGCCCCGGATGTTAGCTTTCCAACCCAACTAAAACCGCATCATTTGAACCTTTGTAGCTCATGTTATGGTCGATTAAGTGCGAAGAGGTCGGCTTGACAGCTTTTGCGATTCCTTCATTTCTTCATGAGTTCTCCATTTTTACATACTTTTCCTTCATTCCCTTGGTCCAATCCTTGCCTCCTAAATCTGAAATCACTTAGCAAACATATCAAGGCATCTAATGGAATCAAGGAGAATTAGATTTAGCTATTTTAAGTCCTAAAAAGCATGTTTTCACTCTTAAGCACAATTAAAGGAGAATATACAAAACCATGCTATTTCATTGAATAAATGTGGGTAAAAGGTGATAAAATCCCCTAAAATCAATACAAGATAAACCCTACAAATGGGGTTTATCAGTGGCTCTGATGGTGGCGGAACAGCGGTGTTGGAACGCAGCGCGGCGGCGCTGGGAGTCCCGCGGTGGTGGGTGGAGGCAGGGGGCAAAAGAGGGAGAGAAATAAAAGAAGGAGAGGGGTGAGGAGGCGAGGGGGGGTGGTGGCGTCGCGGTGGTGGTGGCCGGCGATAGGGTGTGGTGGCGGGGTTGGGTTGGTGACGGGTTAAGGGCGAGAGGGGGTAGGAGAGAGAATGGAGAGAGAAGAGAGGGATGGAGGTGGAACATTAGGGAGGGGAAAAGTGACGCGAAGGGTGGTTAGGGTTTCCGCGTCAGGGGTTGGGGAATTTAAATCCACGCAGACGCGTGGGTTACGCGAGAGAGTGGGTGAGGCGAAAGTGCAACGACGCGAAAGCATCATTGACGTGAACGCGTGGGTAGGGGTGGTTGGTAATGACGCGTCTGCGTGAGCCATGCGGTCGCGTCAACCAGAATCATGCTAAACACACGAAACCAGCGTCGTTCTGGTGCAACTTTCTATTTCAATTTGGAGGGCAAGAAATTTTCTGGCGACGCGTCCCATGCCCATGCGTGGTGGGTGTAAGAGAAAATGATGCATTCGCGTTATTGATGCGTTCACGTTATTGACACCCACGCGTGGCCCAATTTGTGCTTAACGCATACCAGCCGCACGATTTCAGCCCAACTTTCTAGGCGTTGGATGGTGACACCGATTTAGAATCGACGCCCACATGTGGCCCATGCCTGCGCGTGGTGAGGCGCGTATATATATATATATATATATATATATATATATATATATAATGCAAATATGAATATGCTGAAGCAGATGTTATGAATGGTACTAGGGGAAATAAAATTAAACTAAAAACAAACAAAACAAAAAGAAAATTAAGATTGAAAAAGAACGATCATACCATGGTGGGTTGTCTTCCACCTAGGACTTTTAGTTAAAGTCCTTAAGTTGGACATTTGATTAGCTCCTTGTTATGGTGGCTTGTGCTTGAACTCATCCAAGAATCTCCACCAATGTTTGCAATTCCAATAGCCTCCGAGGTCCCAAACTAGGCATGTAAAGCCTTCGAGCAAGTTGAAGCAGGTGTTCAGGTTCCAGGGGGATTGATTATCTGAATGAATCCCAGGATCCCAAACCTTGCATTTGTACACATCTTTGCCTTGATCTATATCTTTCCAGCTTGGCAGTACAAAATTTGAATTCTCTCTAAGATGAACAAACATCTTCCGAGACCCATTCAATCGAACTCTATACCAATCCTGGCACCTCAATTTGAAGCGTGGAACCATATAAAATCTTGCATACCAACTCCTAGTACTAACCATTTTCCTTTTGCTTTTAAAGCTACAAAGAGCTCTAAGCTAGCCATCAGTTTCAAGCAAACCATATTCAAGTGGAAAGGTGAAGATGAAGGCTAAGGATTTTACCCACTTGAAGCTTGTATTGGGTGGTAATGCCCTTGGGATAGGTGTTTCCAGTGGTTTTGCAGGCTCCACTTCCTTGTACTCCTCTGTGAATTCTTTCAATTCCTGACAAACCTATTCAACTGCAACCATGTCTTTGAGTTCTTTCTCATCACTCAAGTCATAAGTTGGAGGTTGAGAAAAGTCTACCTCCACATCGGCTTCGTATTCACTTGGGGAGGATTCTCCAAGCTCAAAAATTTCAATTGTGGATGCAAGTTCATCACTAAAAGAGTTTGATTCATGATCATCACTACCAAGAGAATTAGCTTCTTGATCTGTTTTGTCCAATTCTTCATAAGATACATGCCTTGGGGGTTGTGCACTATCCTCTTTGGCATCAGTTGTAATTTTCTTGGCGGAATTCTCTGCAATTCTTAATTCCCATGGAGGTTCAGCGTCTCCTAAGTCTTCAACCAATTCTTCTTCTTTGATAAATTCGGCTTCCTTTACTTGTGATGCCAGGGCATCTTGGCTAGTTTTACTAGCCATTTTTTGTATGCTTTAGGTTGGTTTCATGCATTTTCTTAGGAAATAAGAAAGTATTTAGTTGAAAATGCAATCATACCATGATTCAAGCAAACATTGTGAATTTTGAATGATTTCATCAGAATTATGCATGAATTGAATGATAAATTGGATGATGCATGATCCCATGATTAAGAGCAAGACTTTGATGCACTTTGTTTGATTGATTTTAGGTAACAAGAAGCAGAGAAGAGCCACGTTAATGGCTACGTTAGTGCCACTAACGTGGCTATTAACGTGGAAGAAAAGAGAAGCCCCAATGTTAGTGAGAAAGTTAGTGGCATTAACTTTGAAGAAGGAAAGCATGGAACGTTAGTGGTAAAAGTAAACACCACCAACGTTAGCAAAGGGCAAGAAGACCCACGTTAGTTACATTAACGTGGGAACTAACGTGGAAGGAAAGGGAGATGCCAACGTTAGTGGAAAAGGTGATCTCCACTAACGTTTGCAAAGCAAAGGATGACCCACGTTAATGGCCACGTTAGTTAAACTAACGTGGACACTAACGTGAGCAAAAATCCTACCTGGCAGCTTGACCAAACCTTCTTCAAACAATAATAACTTGAGCCACAAAGCTCTAAATGAGGTGATTTCAGTGGCATTGGAATCTAGGATTCCAGAGCTTTCCAAGCATATATGGCATTACATGGTGGACACTAAATTTGAGGGAGAAAACCTGTCCCAAAAATGCAAGGATGAACATGGTATCAACCTGTAGTAAGGCCAGCTGACTTCTTCACCTTCCAAGAAGTGTAACTCGAGCTGTAGAGCTTCAAATGATGTGATTCCAAAAGCGTTTGAAATTAGACATCCAGGGCTTTCCAACAATATATAATAATATGGGTGGACATTAAGTTTGTGCTCCAGAACCTTGCAATATTAAGCCCTGATCGCTAGCGTGATCGTGACTCACCTTTTCCAGTAATGCTAGCGACTATGCCAGCGACCTTGTCCACTTCAAAGGAGCATAACTTGAGTTACAGAGCTCCAATTGAGATGATTTCAGTTGCGTTAGAAATCTGACATTCAGATCTTTCCAAAGATATATAATAGTCTATAGTGGGCATGAAATTGGAGCACAAACAAGAGGCATCTTTTAAGCCCTAAAAACACCAACTGGGTAGCAAGTGCAATGTTAGCCACAATAACTTTAGCACTAACGCCACACTTGTAGCGTTAGTGTGGCTAACGGCAGCATTAACGCTAAGCACCTGAACCTCAACTTTTATTCACTTCTCTTCAAGGACCACCCAACCTCAAGGAAGCAAGCCCACAAGTGTCAACCAATCAGAGGCCACAAGAAGCATCTAGAGTAGGACTTTTCATTTAATTGTAATTTGCTTTTAATTTCATTTTGTAATTTAAGAGAGCCTATATAAAGGCCTTAGTTTTTACTTTGAAAAGAGGCTGGACTGGGATTCTGGAATTGGGGATTGAAGAGGGGTCTTCGGACTCCCTCCCCTCACACACTTTTCCTTCTCTTTCTTTTCTTTGTACTTTTCATTTATGAATTTAGAAGTTTCAACGTTAGTTTTAATCTTCATCTTTACTTTTCTGCACTTTCTTTCTTTTCTATTTTGGTAGAGCAATGATCAACTAACTCTTTTCATTGGGTTAGAGAGCTCTATTGTGATTCAATGGATCAATTGTAGTTCTTATTCTTCTTCCTCTTTCTTTCTTCTTGATTTTACTAGAAAGCTTTCGATCTTCATCCAATTGGTTAGTTGTCTTGGAAAAGAAACTCTCCATAATTGGATCTCCTCTTAGCCTTGGAAAAGGGATGTGGAGATCATGCTAGAAATGCTTTCTCATGTTGGACTAAATTGGGGTCTAGGCGGATATAGTGACATGTAATCCTCCCAACACTTTGATTTGGAAATACATGTGGTATAATCAGTTACCAAACTTCATCTCTTCTCATGAGCAATTAAATCAAGGAATTGGGAAATTGTTCAAGCTTAAAGAGATTGGATTGCCAAGGAATTGGGATCCAATCACTTAAGATTGCCAAGGAGATCAATGAATGCATTGATTGAGGAAGAGATGAGAATGAACTTGATCCGGAGGATTACAATATCTCTTGATCCCAATGTTCATTTTATTTTTAGTTCTTACATTTACTTTTCTTGCCATTTTACTTTTCTGCACTTTATTGCTTTCTTTACTTTTATGCCATTTACAGTTCCTTGTTACTTGGTGGACGAAATTGTGATCACTTGTATGTATTTATAAAAGATGTATACTCTGAGGGCATTGTTTATTTCCTTCACAATCTCGTTCAACTAACCAGCAAGTGTACTGGGTCGTCCAAGTAATAACCTTACGTGAGTAAGGGTCGAATCCACAGAGATTGTTGGTATGAAGCAAGCTATGGTCACCTTGCAAATCTCAGTTAGGCAGATTAAACATGATACTTGATTAGATTCAAAATAAAATAATAAAAAGGAATAATAAAAGGGATAGAAGACTTATGCAGATTCATTGGTAGGAATTTCAGATAAGCGGATGGAGATGCTGTAGAGCTCTTGGACGCCTGCTCTCCTACTCCTTCTACTCAATCCTTCTTACTCCTTTCCATGGCAAGCTTTGTATAGGGGTTCACCATCAACTGTGGCTACTTTCATTCCTCACGGGGAAATAACCTGTGCGGCTGTCACTCGCACAGCTAACCAGTCTGGAGGCATCACCCATGGCTGATAGCTACATCCCATCCTCGCAGTGAAAACTATGCAACGCACTCTGTCACAGTACGGCTAATCACCGGTTGGTTCCCGCTCCTACTGGAATAGAATCCCTCTTTTGCGTCTGTCACCAACGCCCAGCAGGTTAAAGTTTGAAGCACGTCACGGTCATTCATGATCGGAATCCTACTCGGAACACCACAGACAAGGTTGGACTTTCCGGACTCCCAGGATCCTACTCGGAACACCACAGACAAGGTTGGACTTTCCGGATCCAGATGAATGCCGCCAACTATCTAACTTATACCACGAAGATTCTGTTGGGGAATCTAAGAGATACACATTCAAGCTCTGTTGCATGTAGGACGTAAGTGGTTGTCAATCACTCGCGTTCATAATTGAGAATGATAATGAGGGTAATCTGACTCATCACATTCATCATGTTCTTGGGTACGAATGAATATCTTGGAATAAGAATAAAAGAGAATTGAATAAAAGATAATAGAATTGCATTAATACTTGAGGTACAGCAGAGCTCCACACCCTTAATCTATGGTGTGCAGAAACTCCACCGTTGAAAATACATAAGCAAAGAGTTCAGGCATGGCCGAATGGCCAGCCCTCTCTAACGTGATCACAGGATCAAAATACAATCCAGGATGTCTAATACAATAGATAAATGTCCTATATATACTAGACTAGCTACTAGGGTTTACATGAGTAAGTAATTGATGCATAAATCCACTTCCGGGGCCCACTTGGTGTGTGCTTGGGCTGAGCTTGATGAATTCACGTGTAGAGGCATTTATTGGCGTCAAACTTCAGGTTATGACGTGTTTTGGGCGTTTGACTCCGGATCATGACGTTTTTCTGGCGTTTAACTCCAGACAGCAGCGTGTACTTGGCGTTCAACGCCAAGTTACGTCGTCATTCTTCGAATAAAGTATGGACTATTATATATTGCTGGAAAGCTCTGGATGTCTATTTCCAACGCCGTTGAGAGCGCGCCAATTAGAGTTCTGTAGCTCCAGAAAATCCATTTCGAGTGCAGGGAGGTCAGAATCCAACAGCATCAGCAGTCCTTTTGTCAGCCTTCTTCAGAGTTTAGCTCAAATCCCTCAATTTCAGTCAGAATTTACCTGAAATCACAGAAAAACACACAAACTCATAGTAAAGTCCAGAAATATGAATTTAACATAAAAACTAGTGAAAACATCCCTAAAAGTAGCTTAAACTTACTAAAAACTATATGAAAACAATGCCAAAAAGCGTATAAATTATCCGCTCATCATTACTCATCATTCCAATATGATTCGTCTAACTAGGATAATCAATTAACCATTGATTGCTTAATCCGTTAATCCCTGTGCATTCGACCTCACTCTATTGTGAGTTTTTACTTGACGACAAATTTGGTATACTTGCCGAAGGGAAATTTGTTGAGATACAAGTTCTGGTGCATCATGTTTATGGCACCGTTGCCTGGGATTAATTGTGATTAACAAACTACCGGTTGATTGATTTACCAGATTAGACACTTTTCTATTGTTTTTGTTTTCTTTTGTTTCTTTATTTTCTTTTGCTAACTAACTGTTTGTGATATTGCCTCACTGGGAATTTCCTCATCTGTGACAATGGAGATTCTAATTTCTTTTGGTGATTATTGTTTGAGACAGAGCTTTTTGCAGGAAAGAAAGGAGCGTCCATCATATGGTAGTCAATCAAATTTCATGGGAAACTCTCCACCACCACAGAATGCTCCACTTTACTATGCTCATGGTGGGTGGGAGTATCAAGAACATGAAATGGTGTACTTTCCAGAGCCACAAAATGGTCCGTATTTTGGTGAAATTGATCACTACTCAAGTTGTGGCTGGGAAGATCAAAATCAAAGAGATTTCACTCATTCATACCCTATTCATCAAGAGCCATCACCTCTCAATTATACAACCTCACCTCCAAGTTTCACATGCCTAAATTCTTTATCATTTGAGTATGCCTCAGCACAAAAGTCTATTCCAAATCCATACAATTCATTTCACCATCTACAAAACTCAATCCACTACCCACAAGAGTCATACCACTTTCAGAACACACAACCACAAAACAACCAATTCCATTCACAAGCCAACCCCAACCAACCATTACAACCTACCCAACCTCCTTTAGATAGACTTGCTTGGATGGAACTCATCATTGAAGAACTCAAAAAATGGAGAGAAGAAGGTAGACTCACTAGGATAGAACTCCTCCTTGAATAAATAATAAAGACAATTAAAGAGGAGAAAATAGCAAAAAGGGACCATGAAGAAAAATTGAGACAGAATGCACAACTCTATTCTGAAGAACAATTCATTGAAGAGCTGAGATCACAAAGAGAGACCACTCCACTCTCTCCAGAAACAAAGGAGTTCATTCAACGGTCAAGAACAAGGGAGGAATCAAAAGAACAAGAAAAAGAGGCGGCCATACCAAGTGAGATTCATATGAAGAAAGAGGAGGTTGTGAGAATATATAAGCCTAAGGCTCCATACCCAAAGAGGTTACTAGTGGTGACAAAGGAACATGCAAACTCACTCCCAAAAGACTCAATGCAACATCATGTAGAAGAAGGGAGGAAGTCAATCAAGGGAGCCCACACTCCAATGAAACAAAGAGTTGCATAGAGGGTGAGTTCATTGAACCACCAATTCAAGAAGCACTTGATGAAGAGGATGCTCCAACCATCATACAACACCCAAGTCCTGAAATCATGGTGGTGAAGGCAATCAACAGGAGTACTAAAAAGAGGATGGTGTCCAAGAAAAGAAGGACAATATCCATGAAGAAGCCATCCCACCCCTACCCCAACAAGCATGTTTACTCAAGCTAACAACAAAAGAAAGCTTGCTGGGGAGAGGCACTCAAAACAAGGGGCATTAACTGGCTCCTCTTTCCTCTTGAGGTCATTTCTCTTAACAAACTGGAAGAAGAGGAAGAAAGTCATGAACAACATGTCAAGCTAATGACATTAAAAGAGCGCTTATTGGGAGGCAACCCAAACGTAGGTAACATTTCCTTGCTTTGCTTAGTTACTTTCAATAATTTGGCATATGATTGGATTCTAAGTTTGGTGTTGCCATGCAATAATTTAATTTTCAATCTTCACTGGGTACTTGCAACATTCTAAATTGAGAGTGTCACACTAAGTTTGGTGTTGCCACTTATCTTTCGTGCAAGGTACCAAGCACACCACTTCTTAATGCAATCAAAATGTCTCTGTTTGTATCTCTTGTGCCTTTATTGTATCATTAATCTTGCTTGCTGAAACACATGCATACTCACACTTCATTCTAAGACATTCATGATCCATCATAGACCCCATCACCACTGTTTTAATTGTTGCTTGAGTATAAGCAATCATTCTAAGTTTGGTGTGGGAAGGGGAAGAATAGGAGGAAAAGGGCAACAACAATGAAGATGAACTACAAGGTGGTAAAGTTCCTTTTTCTTCTTACTTATTTCCAGCACTTTAAATTGCATGATTGTCTTATATTTTCTTTGTATGCATGTGTGATTACTCCTCGTGAATAAGCATAATTTGATATTTGATTTGTAACATGTTGCTATGATATCATGATTATCATCTTGAGTTTTACTTGCACTCAATATATTTAAGAATGCAACAAAGAAATCATTCTTTTGAAAGGAAAATGTTGAAGAATTTTATAGATCATGGGGCAAGCAAAAGATTAAGAAGAGTGGAGGTTCTGATTGTATGATTGTGTATTGAGGTTGCATGTTTGTGAAAACTTGCATGGGAGCTCATAGACAGGAAATGACGTTTAGAAAAGTACTATGGAATTTTTCAAACATTTATTGATCCAAGAAGCAGTAACAAAAGAAAACAAAAGAAAAAGAAAAACAAAGAACAAGCCCAAGGCTCTGAGCATTAATTACTAGGAAGAAAAAGAAAGAAACAAGAACTCAAAGAGTTATTGTCCTAGTTAAATGCTTGTGGTAGATTTGTATCAAAGAAAGAGGCTTGAGCAAGTAAATCGTAAGGGGTGCTTCAACACCTAATACCTTAGACCAACTGGTTTGGGAATATTGATTGAAAGCTTATCTTAAAAAGCCGCTTTGATACATGACACTTAGAGTCGAGGCCAAATCCCAAAAAGAAAGAAAAATGCTAGAAAATAAGTGCTACTTCAAGGTGACAATCTATAAAGAGACTTCCATAATATCATTTGAATGAAAGTCCTGAGATCTAAGACTTCCAAAATGTGAGGACAAATGAGCACTGGAATCCTTGCATAAGCATACAAAGTAGAGTTCACCCCACTCTCACTTATTCACTTCACCTACTAAGGCATCATAAGCAATTCTTCAATACATTCCAATTAAGAGAATTCTTTGTGCATAGTTCTTTTCTTGCTTGGGGACAAGCAAGATTTAAGTTTGATGTTGTGATGCCAGGGCATCTTGGCTAGCTTTACTAGCCATTTTATGTATGCTTTAGGTTGGTTTCATGCATTTTCTTAGGAATAAGCAAGTATTTAGTTGAAAATGCAATCATACCATGATTCAAGCAAACATTGTGAATTTTGAATGATTTCATGAGAATTATGCATGAATTGAATGATAAATTGGATGATGCAAGATCCCATGATTAAGAGTAATACTTTGATGCACTTTGTTTGATTGATTTCAGGTAACAAGAAGCAGAGAAGAGCCACATTAGTGGCTACGTTAGCGCCACTAACGTGGCCATTAACGTGGAAGAAAAGAGAAGCCCCAACGGTAGTGAGAAAGTTAGTGGCATTAACTTTGAAGAAGGAAAGCATGGAACGTTAGTGGTAAAAGTAAACACCACTAACGTTAGCGAAGGGCAAGAAGACCCACGTTAGTTACATTAACGTGGGAACTAATGTGGAAGGAAAGGGAGATGCCAACGTTAGTGGAAAAGGTGATCCCCACTAACGTTTGCAAAGTAAAGGAAGACCCATGTTAATGGCCACGTTAGTTACACTAACGTGGGCAAAAATCCCACCTGGCAGCCTGACTATGCCTTCTTCAAACAAGAATAACTTGAGCCACAAAGCTCCAAATGAGGTGATTCCAGTGGCATTGGAAAGTACGATTCCAGAGCTTTCCAAGAATATTTGGCACTACATGGTGGATACTAAATTTGAGGGAGAAAACTTGCCCCGAAAGTGCAAGGATGAACATGGTATCAACCTGTAGTAAGGCCAGCTGACCTCTTCATCTTCCAAGAAATGTAACTCGAGCTGTAGAGCTCCAAATGATGTGATTCCAATAGCATTGGAAAGTAAACATCCAGGGCTTTCCAAAAACATATAATTTTTTGGGATGGACATTAAGTTTGAGCTCCAGAACCTGGCAATATTAAGCCCTGATCGCTAGCGTTATCGTGACTCACCTTTTCGAGTAACGCTAGCGACTATGCCAACGACCTTGTCCACTTCAAAGGAGCATAACTTGAGTTACAGAGGTTCAATTGAGGTGATTCCAGTTGCCTTAGAAATCTGACATTCAGAGCTTTTCAAAGATATATAATAGTCTATAGTGGGCATGAAATTCGAGAACAAACAAGAGGCATCTTTTAAGCCCCAAAAACACCAACTAGGTAGCAAGTGCAACGTTAGCCACAATAACTTTAGCACTAACGCCACACTTGTAGCATTAGTGTGGCTAACAGAAGCATTAACGCTAAGCACCTGGACCTCAACTTTATTCACTTCTCTTTAAGGGCCACCCAACCTCAAGGAAGCAATCCCACAAGTGTCAACCAATCAAAGGCCACAAGAAGTATCTAGAATAGGACTTTTCATTTAATTGTAATTTGCTTTTAATCTCATTTTGTAATTTAGGAGAGCCTATATAAAGGCCTTAGTTTTTACTTTGAAAAGAGGCTGGACTGGGATTCTGGAATTGGGGATTGAAGAAGGGTCTTCGGACTCCCTCCCCTCACACACTTTTCCTTCTCTTTCTTTTCTTTGTACTTTTCATTTATGAATTTGGAAGTTTCAATGTTAGTTTTAATCTTTATCTTTACTTTTCTGCACTTTCTTTCTTTTCTATTTTGGTAGAGCAATGATCAACTAACTCTTTTCATTGGGTTAGAGAGCTCTATTGTGATTCGATGGATCAATTGTAGTTCTTATTCTTCTTCCTCTTTCTTTCTTCTCTATTTTACTAGAAAGCTTTTGATCTTCATCCAATTGGTTAGTTGTCTTGGAAAAGAAACTCTCCATAATTGGATCTCCTCTAAGCCTTGGAAAAGGGATGAGGAGATCATGCTAGAAATACTTTCTCATGTTGGACCAAATTGGGGTCTGGGCGGATATAGTGACATGTAATCCTCCCAACACATTGATTTGGAAATACATATGGTATAATCAGTGACCAAACTTCATCTCTTTCCATGAGCAATTAAATCAAGGAATTGGAAAATTGTTCAAGCTTAGAGAGATTGGATTGCCAAGGAATTGGGATCCAATCACTTAAGATTGTCAAGGAGATCAATGAATGCATTGATTGAGGAAGAGATGAGAATGAACTTGATCCAGAGGATTACAATATCTCTTGATCCCAATGTTCATTTTATTTTTAGTTCTTACATTTACTTTTCTTGCCATTTTACTTTTCTGCACTTTATTGCTTTCTTTACTTTTATGCCATTTACAATTCCTTGTTACTCATCATTCCAATATGATTCGTCTAACTAGGATAATCAATTAACCATTGGTTGCTTAATCCGTTAATCCCTGTGGATTTGACCTCACTCTATTGTGAGTTTTTACTTGACGACAAATTCGGTATACTTGCTGAAGGGAAATTTGTTGAGAGACAAGTTTTCGTGCATTAATTTGTTCTAGTACAAAGTCATGCTCATTACTGTCTATCGGGGCTTCCAGTGTCTCCTTTATTCTTCGTTCTTCACTAGACTCCCCACATGAAGCCATGGGGGTTCCTTGAATGTCCGAAGGTTGGGATGCTAATCGATTTATCTCTTGCTCCAATTGGTGAAGAGTTGCATGAAATTGATTCACTATTTTCTTGAGATGATCCTTTGATTCTAGTTCCGTTGGATATGGGCATGGTGCATATGGAAGTGGTGGTTCTTGGGAGTAATTGGGTTGGAATTAGGGTGAATACGGGTTAGGGTCATGAGGTGAATGGTTGTTGTTGGCTTGTGAGTATGGTGGTTCAGAGTTATGTTGGAGAGGTAGTTCAAAAGCATATGGCGGTGCTTGTTGGTAACTACAAGGGGGTCCACCATATCTATCATCTTGGTACGCACCTGACGAACGGATTTTTGACGGTTTAGAATTTCTCAAATAAAATCTCGTCGAAGTATAGTTTCTAAACCAAGCAATAATCCTTTCATACAAAAAGTTGTTTGTCACTAAAACAAATCCCTAAATTTATAAACCGAAGTATTCAAACCTCGGGTCGTTCTCCCTAGGAATTGTAATAAAGTGTCTTGTTATTGGTTAGAAATGTGTTTTGGGGTTTTTTTGGATAAGAAGCATGAAAAGTAAATGGCAATGAAAATAAACTAACAACTATAAAAGGCTCTTGGCAAGGTATGAAAATAAGAAGTCCTATCCTAGTTATCCTTCTCAATTGTGATAAGAATTGTTCATTGCTACCACTTAGTTAACCCTTACTAAATAAAGGAAAGTCAAGTGGATGAATTGACTTGAGCCACAAGTCCTAGCCAACTCCCAAGGAAAGACTAGCTTTAGTGTACTCCAAACCAATTAGCAATCTCTCCAATTACCAATCAACAAAGGAATTAGATAACTCAAGTGTCACTAATTACTCTACCTAAGCCAAGAGGAACAAAATCTAACTAATAGCTATAAGAGGCATTTCAACAAACACATAAAAGGCAATAAAAGTAAACAACATAAATTGCAAGAATTAAAGAGAGATCTAACTACAAAGGCAAGAGATCAACAATGGAAAAGCAAAGAGGAACAATTATTATGAATTACCTCTTATTGAATTGAAAGAAAATGGAAGGAACAATAATAGATCTACAACAAAACATAAGAACAACATAAAGGAAATTACAATAAAAGAATGGAGGAAGAATGAATGTAACAACAAAGAATTGAGATGTAGAAGTAGAAGAAAGCAAAGATTAAAACCTAGATCTAAGAACTAATCCTAATCCTAATCCTAATTCTAGAGAGAAGTGAGAGCTTCTCTCTCTAGAAACTACTTCTAACTACTAAACTATGCTAATGGTAACTAACATGTGTTTCCCTCTTCACTCCTTGGGTTAAATAGCATCAGAAATGAGTTGGATTGGGCCCACAAGGCTTCTAAAATCGCTGGCCACGTTTTGCTTCAAGTGGACTAGGTGGCAGCAACGGCGCGTGCGCGTACTATGCGCGTGCGCGCCACCATACTTGTAGCAACTATGGCAAATCTTATATCGTTTCGAAGCCCCGGATGTTAGCTTTCTAACCCAACTGGAACCGCATCATTTGGACCTCTGTAGCTCAAGTTATGGTCGTTTAAGTGCGAAGAGGTCGGCTTGACAGCTTTCCGATTCTTTCATTTCTTCATGAGTTCTCCAACTTTTCATGCTTCTTTCTTCATTCCCTTGATCCAATCTTTGCCTCCTAAACCTTAAATCACTTAACAAACATATCAAGGCATCTAATGGAATCAAGGAGAATTAGATTTAGCTATTTTAAGACCTAAAAAGCATGTTTTCACTCTTAAGCACAATTAAGGGAGAAGTTATAAAACCATGCTATTTCATTGAATAAATGTGGGTAAAAGGTTATAAAATCCCCTAAAATCAATACAAGATAAACCGTCAAATTGGGGTTTGTCAACCTCCCCACACTTAAACCTTAGCATGTCCTCGTGCTAAACCAAGAATGAGATAAGGGATATGACACTTATTCAAAGCAAAGAAACTATATGCATGCAACTAAATGCAAAATGATTCTACCTACTTGGTTAAAAATAAATCATTCTCCAAGACATACATGCACAAGTAGGGCTTAAGATCATATAACGATTCATGAATCCTACCAATTGAAGTATAAATATGAAGTTCACATAGACTTGCAAGAAGAACGCTTATGAAAGCCGGGAATCAAGGAATTGAGCATCGAACCCTCACCGGGAGTGTTTGCACTCTAGCCGCTCGGTGTTTGGGGTTGATTCTCTCAATTCTCCCCTAATCATGCTTTCCAAAATTTGTTTTTCATCTAACAATCAAAAATTATTTCATGCATGCATACAATTATCATGAGGTCTTTTCTTTAGCTTGTAATGGGGCTAGGGTTAAGGTAGGATGCATATTTGGTCAAGTGAGCTTGAAATTTGAATCTTTGATAAGCTTAAACTTCCCACCTAACCTATGACATCCTATACAATTTCAAAGCTAACCTAACTACCCATTTCTCACTTTTTCACATACTCATGCGATTTCTTTTCATTTCACAACACTTATGCATTGATCTTTATTGAGCTTCACTTTGTTTTGGGGCATTTTGTCCCCTTTTTATTTCTTTCTTTTTCTATATATTTTTTTTTCTTTTCCTTTTCCATATTATTTTTCTTTTCTTTTTCTTTTCTTTTTCTCATTTTTTTTCTTTCTATATACAAAAACCTCATTGCATAAGGTTTTACATTTGATCAATACATGAGTATGTACCCAATTCCCAATAATTTCAATAAAAATACAAAACTACCCTTTTATTCACCCAATGTCCTAAGGTTCCCATACTTGAATGATACTCACACACACTTGCCTAAGCTAATCAAAGATCCAAATAAGGACATTTATTGTTTTTCGCTTTAAGGCTTGTAATGTGCTAAATTAAAGAACAAGTGAGTTAATCGTAGGCTCAAATTGGCTAACAAAGGAATATAAAAGGTTGGCTATTTGGATAAGTGAGCTAATGAAATGATGGCCTCAATCATATAAATGCATGAATACAAGGAATAATGGACATAAAGAATCAAACAAATCAAAGATTACAATCATAGAGGGAGAATAATGCACACAAGAAGGAAAATAAGTGGTTATAAGATGTAACCACACCATTAGGCTCAAAACTCACTTGCTTGTGTTCTTAGCTCAAAAACCATGTTCCAAAATACATTCTTTCAAGCAAGTTCAACAAAAATTTTCAAATTGGTAGGTTGCCCTAAAACGGTTTCTTGGGAAAGAAATCATCACCCTAACCAAGTAGTCCTAATAAGAAAGAAGTGGTAAAAATATGTACAAATTCTAACTAACATGCAACCTATCATGCCATGCAATAACTAATTAACATTGGTGTTGAAAAAGAAAATTGTTACCCATGGAGATCGGTCGACAACCTCCCCACACTTGAAGATTGCACCGTCCTCGGTGCATGCAAAGAAGAGTAAGGTGGACGGGTTGCTACAATTGATGAACTCCTTCAAAAGGTTGTGCGGATGACTTGTTTGTTGCCCCATTTAGAAATTTCTCCTTCCTCCCTTCTTGGTGGCCAACCTGGAAGGAAAGAAAAGGAAAGAAAATTAAGCCTATAACAAAGATATCAAGGCAAATAGAACATGGGCGGGGGCTAATGCCAAATAAGAGTATGATTCCCTACTACATGGTAGCTACAACATGTGAGTGAGAAAACAATGTAAGCTAGGGCATATCATTGATACTTGATGCAAGAGTAAAGTTAAAGCATGAAGAGTGTATTGAGCATCAAGTTCAAATGAGAAGAAGTGGGTCATGAAAGACAATATGAGGTCATATCAATGCACAAAGACACAAGAGTCATACAAGATGAGGCATTGGTTTAAAAGTTTCATCACCCAACAATATCAAACAAGTCAAAAAGCACCAAAATAATGCAAGGAATCCTCAACAATTGAGTAGGAAGGTGCAACACCATTATTAAAATGACTTAGAAAAAAAACGAAAACATGCTACAAAAACTAAATGAAAATGGGAAGAGTAGAAGTATGCGAATGTGATAAGCAAAAGAAAATGGAAGGGGAGAAAAAAAACTCTTTTTTTTTTACCGACGCATGCGCGTCATGCACGTTTACGCGTCGATGGGTATATTGGTCGAAGGACGCGTACGCGCCAAGTGCGCGCACGCGTGCATCGAGTTAGGCCGGAGGCATAATGTCGGCCCAAGTCTGGCACAACTCTCGGGTAAAAGTACCGGGGGTGCAGATTATGCAATCGACGCGCGCGCACACAGTGTGCGTGCGCGTGCATTGCGAATTTAAGATGATGTGCGCGTACGCACCAGGTGCGCGCACGCGTGCATAGGCTTGTGCCTTAGGCCCAATGTTCGCACAGTCCAGGCCTAACTCTCGGGTTTTTGGCTGGGGTTGAATTTTTTGCATCCACGCGTACGCGTACAGTGCGCGTCCGTGTGGATGGTCGAAAATGCTCAGGTGCGCGTCTGCGTCATGTGCGCGAACGCGTGGATGGTGTTCTATTTTTTCAAAAATTTTTTTCCAAGTTCTTGCACCAATCTAAGCATTCCAAACCTCCAAACAGCTTACCAAAACACCCTAAAACCTCATTTATCATATTATACTTCTAACTAAACTTAACAAACCAATAAAAACATGAAATTAAACTAATTCTTACCAATATTTACAAAAGAGAAAATGAAAAGATTTTTACCATGGTGGGGTGCCTCCCACCTAGCACTTTTGTTTATTGTCCTTAAGTTGGACTTATGGGGAGCTCCTCTCAAGGTGGCTTGTGCTTGTATTCATCTTGGAACTCCCACCAATGCTTGGTTCTCCATTGTGCCCCAAGATTCTTTATGGATTGAGCCAAGTGTTGATGGAGTTCTTCACAAGCTTGGGGCTCCCAAAGTTGATCCTCTTCTTGTGATCCGGGATCCCACACTTTATTTTCACACCCGTCTTGAGGTTGATCATCATTATTAGTCCATCCGGGTGGTGAACAAGATGAATTCTCTATGAAGTGCCCAACAATTCTCCTAGACCCATCTATTTGAGCACTACTCCAACCTTTATATCTCATGTTTGATGCATCAACCATAATGAGCCTTGATTTGCAACGCCCACCACAAAACATCTTTCGCTTACGCTTCATCCCACAAAGCATCCTAAGTTGACCATCCGTTTCAAGCAAGCCATACTCAAGTGGGACAATAAAGCTAATAGAAATGAATTTTACCCACTCAAGTGAAGGAGTAGATGACAACCTAGGCAAAGATGCTTTCAACGATCTTGACAAAGCGTATTCCACTCCCATCCTTCTATCTCTAGGGATTTCCACCTCTTCACAAGATCTCTTGATCGCAATCCTTTGTTCAACAATTTTATCTAAACCTTTTTCTTTACTCAAATCATAATAGGGAGGGTGAGAAAAATTTACCTCCTTAACGCTTTCAAATCCAACCGGAGAAGGTTCTTCATGTTCAAAGGATTCTTCACCACTAAGACTTGATGCTTGATCTTTATCACCAAGGGAACTCAATTCTTGCTCTATCCCATCCAAGTCTTCATATGGAGTATGCATTGGAAGGTGTGCACTTTCCTTCCTAGCATCAATTTCAATCATCGTGGAGGGGTTTTCTTCAACTCTATGTTCCCATGGAGGCTCCGCATCTCCTAAGTCTTCTACCACTTCTCCCTGGTCTTCAACAATTAAAGCTTCCTCCAATTGTTCCAATACAAAGCAACTTCCTTCATTTCCCACCGGAGTTTCCAATCTCTCCTTCATGCTATGTTCTTCATTGGATTCTCCACATGTAGCCATGGGAGTTCCTTGAGTGTTCAAGCATTGGGAGGCTAATTGATTTGTTACCGCATCCAAGGCGGCCATAAAATTTTGCACATCCCTTTTCATATCTTCTTGCCCTTGAACAAGAACACCAAGGGTTTCATCCATTAGAGGTTGGGGTGGATGGAAGGATTCATCATTTTGGGGGAAGGATTCATAGTAGGAAGATGGTTCTTCTTGGTAGAGTTGTGGTGGTTCAATATTCTCCACTCTTTCCACTTGTTGCACACCACACTCCATGGTTGCTTGAAATTGATCCAATGCTTCCTTGAGATGATCCCTTGACTCTTGTTCCTCTTGGATGTCATGAGTAGGATCATAGGCTCTTGGATTGAAGGACATGAGTATTCTTCCATGTGAGGTTGTGGTGGAAGGTAGAATTCATCTTGTGGTTGAAAATTTTCATATATTGGGGGTGGTTCATCTTGGTAATAATGTAGGGGAGGTGGCTCTTGAAAGGGTTGATATTGTGGTGGTTCCATATATGGCTCATATGGCTCAAAAGTTGGTTGGTGTGATGGATATGGATTAGGGTCATATGAAGGTGGTTGGTAAGAAGAAGCTTGTGAGTATGGTTGAGAATTATGTTGAGGGTATGGATCATAGGCATATGGTGGTGGTTCTTGAAAGTCACAAGGAGATTCGCCATAGCCATTAGATTGATATGCATCATAGAATGTCTCTTCTTCATAGTGCATTGGTGGGGGTTGTTGCCATGAGGATTGATCATATGCATATGGCTCCTCCCACCTTTGATTATCCCATCCTTGATACACATCTTCATTATAGTTCTCATCACCTACAACATAATTGTAACTACACTCATAGCCAAAGTGAGAATTCATGGTAATAGGAGAGGACAAAAACAAAAAATAGGAACAAATAAAGAGAACAAACTAAAAACTAACAAAGAAGCAAAAAGCAAACATATTCACAATATTCACATATATACAATAACCAATAACATAACACCATTGCAACTCCCCGGCAACGGCGCCATTTTGACGAACGGATTTTTGACGGTTTAGAATTTCTCAAATAAAATCTCGTCGAAGTATAGTTTCTAAACCAAGCAATAATCCTTTCATACAAAAAGTTGTTTGTCACTAAAACAAACCCCTAAATTTATAAACCGAAGTATTCAAACCTCGGGTCATTCTCCCTATGAATTGTAATAAAGTGTCTTGTTATTGGTTAGAAATGTGTTTTGGGGTTTTTTTGGATAAGAAGCATGAAAAGTAAATGGCAATGAAAATAAACTAACAACTATAAAAGGCTCTTGGCAAGGTATGAAAATTAGAAGTCCTATCCTAGTTATCCTTGTCAATTGTGATAAGAATTGTTCATTGCTACCACTTAGTTAACCCTTACTAAATAAAGGAAAGTCAAGTGGATGAATTGACTTGAGCCACAAGTCCTAGCCAACTCCCAAGGAAAGACTAGCTTTAGTGTACTCCAAACCAATTAGCAATCTCTCCAATTACCAATCAACAAAGGAATTAGATAACTCAAGTGTCACTAATTACTCTACCTAAGCCAAGAGGAACAAAATCTAACTAATAGCTATAAGAGGCATTTCAACAAACACATAAAAGGCAATAAAAGTAAACAACATAAATTGCAAGAATTAAAGAGAGATCTAACTACAAAGGCAAGAGATCAACAATGGAAAAGCAAAGAGGAACAATTATTATGAATTACCTCTTATTGAATTGAAAGAAAATGGAAGGAACAATAGTAGATCTACAACAAAACATAAGAACAACATAAAGGAAATTACAATAAAAGAATGGAGGAAGAATGAATGTAACAACAAAGAATTGAGATGTAGAAGTAGAAGAAAGCAAAGATTAAAACCTAGATCTAAGAACTAATCCTAATCCTAATCCTAATTCTAGAGAGAAGTGAGAGCTTCTCTCTCTAGAAACTACTTCTAACTACTAAACTATGCTAATGGTAACTAACATGTGTTTCCCTCTTCACTCCTTGGGTTAAATAGCATCAGAAATGAGTTGGATTGGGCCCACAAGGCTTCTAAAATCGCTGGCCACGTTTTGCTTCAAGTGGACTAGGTGGCAGCAATGGCGTGTGCGCGTACTATGCACGTGCGCGCCACCATACTTGTAGCAACTATGGCAAATCTTATATCGTTTTGAAGCCCCTGATGTTAGCTTTCTAACCCAACTGGAACCGCATCATTTGGACCTCTGTAGCTCAAGTTATGGT
Organism: Arachis hypogaea; assembly: GCF_003086295.3. Lineage (NCBI taxonomy): Eukaryota > Viridiplantae > Streptophyta > Magnoliopsida > Fabales > Fabaceae > Arachis > Arachis hypogaea. The sequence goes on along the minus strand of NC_092039.1, from coordinate 46,601,797 downwards.
CGTTTAAGTGCGAAGAGGTCAGCTTGACAGCTTTCCGGTTCTTTCATTTCTTCATGAGTTCTCCAACTTTTCATGCTTCTTTCTTCATTCCCTTGAACCAATATTTGCCTCCTAAACCTTAAATCACTTAACAAACATATCAAGGCATCTAATGGAATCAAGGAGAATTAGATTTAGCTATTTTAAGACCTAAAAAGCATGTTTTCACTCTTAAGCACAATTAAGGGAGAAGTTATAAAACCATGCTATTTCATTGAATAAATGTGGGTAAAAGGTTATAAAATCCCCTAAAATCAATACAAGATAAACCGTCAAATTGGGGTTTGTCAGCACCTTGGAATGGCTCATGACTATAGTAATTGGGTGGAGGTAGTTTGTCACCAAGGGGTCCACCATAACTATTGTCTTGGTACGCATCGTAGAATGGTCGTTGTCCATGGTACTTTCGAAAGTGTTGTTGCCGAAAGAGTTGATCAGATCCTCGTGGCTCCTTCCATCTTTGATTGTTTCGACCTTGATGCATGTCCCTATTATAGCTTCCATTCTTTGTAACAATATTGGAACCAAACTTAAAGCCAGAGGGGTGAGAATTCATAGTAGTAAATAAAAATTAAAATCAAGAATAAAAACGAAAACAAATAAACAGCAAAAGAAGATATTTACAATAACCAATAATAAGGCACACGTTTGCAATTCCCCGGCAACGGCGCCATTTTGACGAACAGATTTTCTGTCGGTAAAGAATTTCATAAAAATAATCGTGTTGTAAGTATAGCTTCTAAACCAGCAAAGAATCCTTTCATACAAAAGTTTGGTTGTCACAAGTAACAAAACCCAATAAAATTTATAACTGAAGTATTCAAACCTCGGGTCGTTTCTCAAGGAATTGCAGGGAAGTATGATTTATTACTGGTTATGGAAAATGTATCTTTTTGGTTTTTTTAAGATAAGAAGCAACAATATTAAATGGCAATGGAAACAAACTAATTATAAAAACTCTTGGCAAGGTATGAGAACTGGAAATCATGTCCTAGTTATATTTATCACTGGTGATGAGAATTGTTCACTGCTCCCACTTAGTTAACCCTTACTAAATAAAGGAAAGTCAAGTGGACTAATCAATTTGATTCCTCAAGTCCTAGTCAACTCCTAAGGAAAGACTAGCTTTAGAGGGATCCAATCCAATCAGCAAATTCCAATTATCAATCACAAAGGAGTTTGATAACTCAAGTGTCACCAATTACTCAACCAAAGCCAAAAGGGGAAAAATCCAAATTATTTATATCATAAATAAAAGAAAGCAATCATAAATCTAAAATACCTCAAATTGCATTAAATAAAGAAATCAAATATAACATGGAGAGTTCATAAACCAAATTGGGAAAATAAACAATTAAATTAATAGAATAAATAAAAGTAGAAGAGAAACTAAATTAAAGGAACATTGAAATTGGAATTAAGAAGAAGCAATCCTAAAATTAAAAGAAATCCTAAATCCTAAATCCTAAAACCTAAGAGAGAGAGAGGAGAGAGCCTCTCTCTCTCTAGAAAAATTACATCTAAAACCTAAAATTGTGAATAATGAATGTTGTATTCTATGTTTTTTTAATCGATGCATTCTCCCACATTATAGCCTCTAATCTGTGTTTGCTGGGCTTAGATTTGGGCTGAAAAGGAGTCCAAAAATCGCTGGGAAAATTTTCTGCAATTTTCTGCACGTGGCGTTCGTCACGCGTGCCCGTGGGTCACGCGTGCGCGTCATTTGGAAGTTTTCCTTATCATGCGTATGCGTCTGTCACGCGTACACATCACTTATGCTTTGCGCTAGGCATGCGTTCGCATCGTCCACGCATGCGCGTTGCTTGGGTTCTGCACAAGTCACGCGTCTGCGTCATCCATGCGTGTGCGTCGCTGCCATTTCCTTCAAAACTTCATTTTTGTGCGTTCCTTCCACTTTTGCATGTTTCCTTCCTGTTCTCTAAGCCATTCCTGCCCTATAAAGCCTGAAAATACTCAACACACGAATCACAGCATCGAATGGTAATAAAGGGTAATTAAAATTAATAATTTTATGGTCTAGGAAACATATTTCACATATATTAAGGAATAAGGAAGGAATTGTAAAACCATGCAATTTATATGAATAAGTGAGCAAAGACTTGATAGAAACCACTCAATTGAGTATAATATAAATCATAAAATAGTGGTAAGAAGAGCAATGAGATTTGAACACAGATCTAGATCTCAATTACACCCTTGATTAAACAGAAAATAAATTGCAGAAGAAATATAAACGAAACAGCAAATAAAACTCAGATCCAATTCCTAAATTTTAAGAATTATGCAGAAGAAGAACAAAGATAAATTTCAGATTAAGAATTGAAACAAAATTCCTTCAATCTCAATCCAAATTTCAAAACAGAAAGTAGAGGTTGCAGAAGAAGGTAAAATGAAAGCTAGAGGTCAAAACTCAGATCCAATCTTAGTTACAGAGCTCTCAATGAAAGTAAAAATGAAAAATGAGCTAAAAGTAAAATTTAAAAGTGAGCAAAAAGGTCCTCCACAAATCAAACTAACTCCTATTTATATACTTTCTATTTTTTATTTTTAGAATTTGGAGTGGTCTTTTCAAATTGGTGAAGAATTGGATCCAAATTGGCCTTTGCTTGAAAAATGGACCCAAGGATACCTTCCAGGGGAGCGCTCAGTGAAGTAAGGTAACGCAGCGCTCAATGGCTTTGTGTGCCTTCCAATTTTGTCTCGTGCCAAGCCCATATGCTAGCAAAGTAGCGCTCAGTTAATGAATTGAACGTAGCGCCCTTTACCTTGGAGTGAGGCTCCCACTTCGAGCCTTGGTGGCTTCAATTTTGCCAATTCCCTTGTAAAGCCTTGTAGCGCGCTTCTCTTGGTTCATGGGTTCGAACCTTGGCTGCCCCCTTTTGCTATTGTCGCGCCTTGATTTTCTTTGTTGAGCCCCACGAAAAAGGTGAAACACTTAACGTAGCGCTCTTTCCATTTGAGCGCTACCCTTGTTCTATTTGGCATCCTTGAGTGCTCAGTTAAGAGACTTCACGTAGTGCCATTGCTTCTTGGTTGGTGCTGGTGCTTTAGCGCTCAATTAGAGAGCGCTGCGCTCAATTAGTGAGCATTATGCTCCTTGCCTTGGATGAGTGCCACGCTTCTTTGAATGATCGCCACGCTTGGTTGGGCACACTTTCCTTGTTTCTTTCTTTTCTTTACCTACAATTAATCAAAACAACCAATAAAGCATCACCAAATTCACAAGGTTTATAAATCATTCAAAAACCAACTAATTCTAGCTTAAACCTTATGATTTTATGTCAATTAAATGTTGGTTGATTGATTCAACATAACCATGCAAATTCACTCCAAATCACTTACTTATAATGCAAGAAAGTGCATAAAACCTAATGAAACAAGTGAAAAATGCTTGAAAAGATAGCATAAGATGACTTGTCATCACAAACGTAGAAGAAAGAAGAAGCTCCAACGTTAGTGGTTAAGTTAACACCACTAACGCCACAAAGGTCATAAACACCCACGTTAAGTGTCACGTTAACGCCACTAACGTGAGCGTTAATGTGGAGCAAAAGATATCACCAACATTAGTGACACTAACTTTGTCACTAACGTTGGATAAGGCCAAGTTTACCTACGTTATTGGCCATGTTAGTGCCACTAATGTTGGTGGTAACGTGGAGCAAGAAGTATAAAGAGCCAACGTTAGTGACACTAACTTTGTCACTAATGTTGGAAATGGCCAATATGCCCACGTTAATGCCATTAACGTGAGCACTAACATAGAAGGGAAGGAGTCTTGTAACGTTAGTGACAAAGTTAGTGTCACTAACGTCTTTGTGTCATGGTATGCCCACGTTGATGGCCACGTTAGTACCACTAACATGGACCATTAATGTGGGAGAAAACAAGATTGTAGTGTTATTGGCAAAGTTAGCACCGATAACGCTATCGAAGGTTGGGAAAGGCTACGTTAGTAGTCACGTTAGTGCCACTAACGTTTGAGTTAACGTAGCTCAAATTGGATGGGACATTAGTGACAAAGTTAGTGTCACTAACGTCTTCGAACCAGGATTTATACTTAACGTTAACACCACTAACGCCTTGACTGACGCGAACCATGCCTGACTCAACTTCTTTCTGCAAGCAAAGCTAAGCCCACTGAAGATCTAATAAAAGATCAGAGGAGTAGTCTATATAAGAGTAGTTTTGAACTAGAAAAAGGGATGGGGATCCGGAGGATCCAAAAATTATAAACACTCTGTATATTTACTTTCTCTACAATTTAGTTTATTTTACAATGCACTTTTCATTTTTGCTTTCTATTTCCAGAGCTATGAACAACTAAACCCCTTTTCATTGGGTTAGGGAGCTTTGTTGTAATTTGATGGATCAATTGTAGTTTTCATTGTTCTTCTTCTTTCTTTTCTCTTGATTTTACTAGAAAGCTTTTGATCTTTATCCAATTGGGTAGTTGTCTTGGAAAAGAGGCTATTCATAATTGGATCTCCTTGGAACCTTGGAAGAGGAATGGGGAGATCATGCTAGAAATGCTTTCTCATGCTAGACCGGATTGGGGTTTGGATGGATATAGTGACATATAATCCTACCAACACTTGATTCAGAAATGCATGTGGTATAATCAACGACCATACTTCATCTCTTCCCATGAGCAATTAAATCAAGGAATTGGGCAATGGTTCAAGCTTAGAGAGATTGGGTTGCCAAGGAATTGGGATCCGATCACCTAAGATTGCCAAGGAGATCAATGAATGTATTGATTGAGAAAGAGATGAAAATGAACTTGATCCGGAGAAAGCAATATCTCCTAAGCCCAATGAACTTCCCACTTCTGATCTTACCCATTCTCTTTAAGTTCTGCGATTTACTTTGATGTTCATCTCCCCAATTCTATTTTAAGATTCTGCAATTTACTTTTTTGCAATTTATATTCCCCCATTTACTTTCAGCACTTACATTACCGATCATTATCTTTCCCGCCATTTAATTTTCTGCAACTCTCAAGTCAACTTTGATTAGCTCAACTAGAACATTCCTTTAATTAAAGTTGCTCGACTAATCAATCTCTGTGGGATTCGACCTCACTCTATTGTGAGTTCTTACTTGACGACAATTCGGTATACTTGCCGAGGGAAATTTGTAGCGATACAAGTTTTCGTGCATCACTGGTGGACCTTGATCCTCCATCCACGCATGCGCGCCATGTACGTGTACGCGTGGATCGCCAACATTGTCATCCCACACGTAAGCGCGTTGTACGCATACGCGTCACTTGTGAACGTAGCGTTCAGTCAAATGAACGTAGTGTTCTCCTGCACTTTGTTTCTTCTTTTCATTTTTTCACATGTCATCAACCAAACATGCCATCAAAGTCTCACCAAAAATCACAAGGTTTTCCATCATTCATAATAATCAACTAAATTGTGCATAAATCTCAGGATTTTGAATAAAGTTAACAATGTTTGGTTGAGTCAAGATAATCATGAAATTCTACTCCAATCACTTACTTATTGTGCAAGAAAGTGCATGGAACCTAATAAAAGCAAGTAAAAATGCTAGTAAAACTAGCATAAGATGACTTGTCATCACCTGCCATTCTTTTGTTACAAAATTGCGAGCCTTGATCACTCACAATTGCTCGTGGTGATCCAAAGCGGCATATAATGTTATTCTGAACAAAAGAAAGAACGACATTAGCATCATCGATTCGGGTGGGAATTGCTTCCACCCATTTGGAAACATAGTCAACAGCTAGCAGAATATAGAGGAAACCATTAGAATTTAGGAAAGGTCCCATGAAGTCAATACTCCAAACATAAAAAAACTCACAAAATAACATAGTTTGTTTGGGTATTTCATCCTTCTTGGAGATATTTCCGAATCTAAGGCATGTAGACAAGATTTACAAAAGAGAGATGCATCTTTGAAAAGTGTAGGCTACCAAAATTCGCAATCCAAGACTTTTCGGGCCGTCCTTTGAGGACCAAAGTGGCTACCACCCTCGGAAGAGTGGCAAGCCTCCAAGATAGCTTGATGCTCAGATTGTGGTATGCACCTTCAAATTACTTTATCACCACCACATCTTCATAATTATGGGTCATCCCACACATAATATTTGGACTCGCTTTTAAGCTTATCCTTTTGATGTTGAGAGAAATCGGGAGGAAAGGTGCGAGCAACCAAGTAATTGCCAATAAGTGCATACCAAGGGGTCACCTCGGATATTGCTAGCAAGCCCTTAAAGGGGAATGTATCATTGATAGGAATGGGATCGCCCTTTGTATGCTCACGGCGACTCAAGTGGTCCGCCACTAGATTTTGCGAACCACTCCTATCTTTGATCTCTAGGTCAAATTCTTACAATAGCAACACCCATCAGATCAACCTTGGTTTGGATTCCTTCTTGGCCAACAAATATTTTAATGCCGCATGATCCGAGTATACTACCACCTTGGAGCCAAGTAAATAAGCCCAAAAATAATCCAAGGCCTAGGAATTCCTTCTCGGTAGTAGTATAATTGGATTGCGCTCCATCTAAAGTCTTAGAGGCATAGGCAATGACATAAGGAATTTTACCCTCGCGCTGACCTAGCGCCACTCCCACCGCCTAATTTGAGGCATCACACATGATTTCGAATGGTCTAGTCCAGTCCGGCCCTCTCACTATGGGAGTGACGTAAGAAAAAACTGGCAGATTAAAAATTAATTAAAAATATGGCATTGCAAGTATAGTTCTTAACCGGCAAAAATCCACTTATCAATTTAGAAAAGAGTTGTCACAATTTTTAGAAATAAAATACTGGGAGTATGAGTCCCAGGTCGTCTCCCAATGAGTTGAAGGAAAATGTGCTATTTATCAATCAAAGATTTTCCAAATGGGTTGAGTTTGATGAACAGAAAATTAAATTAGAGAATTTATATGAATTAAATAAAAATCTTGACCGGGAGAAGATTAATTGGAATTTCTATTCTTGTTGGAATTTTGTCAACATCAACTAATAATTAGTCATTGTTTTCATTTAGTCAACCCTCAACGAATGAAGGAAAGTCAAATTAAAAGTCAACTTCTATTCACAAGTCCTAATCCTCTCCCTTGGGAAGGATTAGAGTTAGTGACTAACAAGCCAACCAACAATGAACCAATTATAATTGAACTCTTGAGTATTCCAACTCAAGGTTCTCCTCTTAATTAACTCCCAATCAAGTTGGGGAACTACTCCATCATCATAAATATTGACTTCACAAAATTAATGGGGAAAATAAAAAAAGACATGATAAACAATAATCAAAGATATTAAGTAAAAGTAAAAATAGTCTTGTATTAATAAATTCTGAAAATAATCCAATATCAACTCTGGACAAATTAAGAATATGGAAGAGTAAATGAAATGTAAATAACAAACTATAATGACCAGTTCCAGAGGTAGACTCTTCTCAAAAGCCAAAGCCAAAAAAATCTTCAAATCCTAAATTATGAATGTAAAAAAAGAAACCTAGGGGAGGAGTAAAATCAGATCTAAAAACTAGAAATTATGCGAAATGAATCCTCTTTCGTGTCTCTGCATGTTCCCTGGCTCTAATCTGTGTTTCTGGGCCGAAAACTAGGTTAAAATACGGCCCAAAATCTATGCCAGCGACTTCTGTAATTCTGCAGATCACGCACGTCACACGACCGCATCGTCCACGCATTCGCGTCACTCAGCGTTTCCCGTGCCACACGTGCGCATCGTCCAAGCATTCGCATCACTCGTGAAACTTCTAATCCATGTGGTCGCGTCAGGCATGCGAGCGCATCACTGTGATTTCCTCCATTTTGCGCAGTCGCGTGAGGCATGCGCCCGCGTCACTTCTCGCTGGTCATCTCCTCAATTTCTTGTGTTCCTTCCATTTTTTTGCAAGCTTCCTCTCCATTCCTTATGCCATTCCTACCCTATGAAGCTTGAAACACTTAACACACAGATCATGGCATCGAATGGTACAAAGGAAAATAAAAATATACAATTAAAAAGGTCTTTAGGAAGCAAGTTTTCAATCATGGAACATTTTCAGGAAGGAATTGTAAATACATGGAAATTTTATGAATAAATGGGTGAAGACTTGATAAAACCACTCAATTAAACACAATATAAATCATAAAATAATGGTTTATCAACCTCCCCTCACTTAAACATTAGCATGTCCTCATGCTTAGTTGAAGAAGACAAATCTAAATGAATAGGGATATGTGAGACTCATGCAATGCAATGCAACCTATATATACATGAATACAACTATATGATTTTTGTCTATAAGATTAAAAATAGATAAGTTCTCTAAGATAAAACATGGGGCAGATTCCACTAACTCAAATCATACAGTAAAAGCAGGTAAATTTGTAAGAAGATAGCTCGTGAAAGCAGAGAACACAGGATCGAGCATTGAACCCTTACTGCTGATGTGTGTGCACTCCAATCTTCTCTAGTATATGGGGTAATCACTCTATCCTTCTCTAATCATGCTTTCAAATTTTTGTTTTTCACCTAACCAATCAACAATTTTAAAGTGCCAATGCAAACATCATGAAGTCTTTTCACAGTTGTAATGGGGCTAAGGTAAGGGTGAGGGTCTACATATGGCTAAGTGAGCTTATACATTGAATCTTTAATTAACTCGAGCCTTCACCTAACATACATATAATCTATATAATTTCAACATTCATACTTAGCTACCCAAAATTTCTTTTTCACATTCCATACTCATGCATCAACCTTTATTTTAATTTTATCACATGTGCATTCATTATTGAACTTTGACTTATCATTAGGGTGATTTTGTCCCCTTATTCACTAAAAGAAAGATTTTTTTTTACTTAGCTTATCAATGCACATAGATTTGTAATCTTTCTTTTATGGTTTCACATGAATAGGTACCCAAATTCCCCTTATTTTATCATGACATATTCCCCTATTACCCTTTATTCCTACAATTTTCCCATACTCAGTTAACACACAAATTCTATCTTAAGCTAACCAAAGATTCAATTGGGATTTTCAATTGTTTTTTCTGCTTAAGGCTAGTAATGTGGTAAAATGTAGAGCAAATGGGATTAAAGATGGCTCAAAGTGGTTAACAAAGGTAATTAAAAGGGTAGGCTTATTTGGGATATGTGAGCTAAACAAATAATGGCATCAATCATATGCATGCATATAACATATTAACGTTGGACATATAGGATAAAACAAAATTCAGATTACAATCATAGAGAAGTAAACACACAAGAAAAAAAATGTTTATGATTAAATAGTGTAACCATGTATTAAGGCTCAAAGTTTCATGGGTTGTGTGTTCTTTAGCTCAAAAACCATGTTCCAATTACAACTTCAAACAAATTTAACATAAATGTTTTGATTCAGATTAGTGAAATGTTTCAAAAATAAAAAATAAAAAATTAGGGTCTTAAAAGAAACTTATTATCTTTTCAATCAGGTAGAACATGCATGCAATTAACCTACTACTATGCGATCTATCCTATTCTAAAGAAAAAAAGTTGGTGTTAGGGGAAAGAATTACCTTCGGAAGTCAAGTACTGACCGACCTCCCCACACTTAAGGCTTTGCACCGTCCTCGGTGCCATCTGTCAGGAACAAGGGTGGGCTGGTGGTAGTATCTCCACAGTCGGGACCTGATAAACCCATATTTTGTGATATATTTTGTGCTTAGTTTGAGTTATTTATTCAATCCTTCACCCACTTATTCATATTAATTGCATGGTTTTACTTTTCTTTCCTTATTATGTGATGTATGTGAAAAACATTTTCCTATGCTTTAAAATTAATTATTTTAATTATCTTTTATTGCCATTCGATGCCCTGATTCGTGTGTTGAGTAATTTCAGATATTCCAAGGCAGGAATGACATAAAGGATGAAAAGGAAACATGCGAAAATAGAAGGAAAGCTTGAAAAGTAGTTGTTGAAGAAACTGGCAGCGACGCGACCGCATGGGTGACGCGGCCGCATGCCAGCGTGAAATGGCAGTGACGCGATCGCATGACTGACGCGATCGCACGCCTTGAGAGAAACGCATATGACGCGGACGCATGAATGACGCGGCCGCGTGACATGAAAAACTCCGGATGACGTGACCGTGTGACCCACGCGGACACGTGACAGAGGCCACGCACCAGAAATTGTAGAAAATGATCCCAGCATTTTCTGGAACCCTTTTCGGCCCAAATCCAAGTTCAGAAGGCATAGACCAGAAGTTATAAAGTGGGGGAATGCATCCATTCATAATCAAGCTTTGATAATTCACAATTTTAGTTTAGATGTAGTTTTTAGAGAGAGAGGCTCTCTCCTCTCTCTTAGGATTTAGAAATTAGGATTTATTTCAACTCTTCATCAGGTTCAATATCTTTTTATTTCGACTCCTCTTAATTGTTGATTATTGATGTTGCTTATTTGGCTTATGACTCTTCGTATTTGGATTGATTTTATTTTATTAATGCAATTGAGGTATTTTAGATTTATGATTGTTTTCTCTAATTTATGTTATTGATGCTTGTGCTCCATCCAAATTATTTTCATTCAAGTAGGTTTTATTCCCTTTTGGCTTTGGTTGATTAATTGGTAACTCTTGAGTTATCAAACTCATTGTTGACTGAAAATTGGAATTCTTCAAGAATTGATTCGAGATCCAATAACTCTAACTTTTTCCCAAGGAAAGACTGGGACTTGAGGATTCGAATTAATTCATTCACTTGACTTACCTTCATAGTTAGAGGTTAACAAAGTGGGAGAAAAATCCAATTCTCATCACAATTGATAAGGATAACTAGGATAGGACTTCCAGTTCTCATACCTTGCCAAGAGTTTATTTTATAGTCAATTATTTATTTTACTTGTCATTCATCATAATTGTTCCTCATTCTTAAAACCCCCAATTTACAAACTCATAACCAATAATAAGAACATATCTCCCTGCAATTCCTTGAGAAGACCACCCGAGGTTTAAATACTTCGGTTATCAATTTATTTAGGGGTTTGTTACTTGTGGCAACCAAAACTTTTGTACGAAGGGATTTCTATTAGTTTAGAAGTTATATCTACAACGCGAATATTTTTATAAATTCTTTACTAGCAAAAATTCTAACGTCAAAATGGCGCCGTTGCCGGGGAATTGCAAACGTGTGCCTTATTATTGGTTATTGTAAATATTTAAAAAAAATTTAGATTTTTATTTTAAAATTTTTATCTTATCTTATCTTATTTTTCAAAATTCAATTTTTTTTAAAATCATCTCTTTTTCAAAATATTTTCTTTTTGTTAGTTTTTATTTTTATTTTCTCTCACTACTATGAACTCTCACCCCTTTGGCTATAAGTCTGGTTACAATTATGTTGCAGGAAGAAGAAATTATAATGAGAACAGGCATCAAGGTTGGAACAATCAAAGATGGGAGGAGCCACAAGGATTTGATCAACCCTCATGGCAACAACCACCTCCAATGGACTATCAATAACCACCACCATATGCCTATGAACCCTCTCCTCAACATGACTTTGGACCACCATACTCACAAGCCCCTTTCCGCTATTCACCTTCATATGACCATAACCCCCAACCACCATACCAACCACCTTATGAGCCATATGAACCATATATAGAACCACCCCAATTCCAACCCAATTACTCACAAGAACCACCACTTCAATATTCACCATCTCCATATCCATCAATCCAAGAGCATTATGATCCTATTTATGACAGCCGAGCGCATCAAAAGACAAAGGATCGTTTCAAGGAAACAGTGGATCGATTTCAGGTAACCCTTCATCAATTGGAGCAAGCGATAAATCAATTAGCTTCCCGACATTCGAACACTCAAGGAATCTCCATGGCTTCTTGTGGACAATCTAATGAAGAACGTAGCATGGAGGAGATACTAGAAACTCCAGTGAACAGTACGGAGCATGACTTTGTACTGGAACAAGTGGAGGAAGCCGGAATTATTGAAGAAGAAGAAGTGGTTGAAGATTTAGGAGATGCAGAACCTCCATGGGAAAGCCCAGTCATAGAACCCCCTTCCAAGACGTTCGAAATTGATGCTGAGGAGGGTGTACAACCTCCAAGGCATATCACAGTTGAAGACTTGGAAGAGGTTGATCAAGAGATGGAGATTCAAGAAGAAGAAGCACAACCTCCCATGCCCTTGGAAAGCAATGAAGAGGAGATTGAAATAGAAGAAAGCTATCAAGAGGAAGAGGCTGAAATTGTAGAAGCTTGCAAAGAGGTGGTAGTTATCAGAAAAGAGCACAAGGAAGTGGAGCTTGCAATTTCATTAAAAATACCTCCCCCTAAGTTGCCATCATCCTTCACAACATTAAAGTGGGTAAAATTCATATCCCTTAGCTTTCTAATTCCACTTGAATATGGGCTACTGGAGACGGATGGTCAACTTAGAGCTCTTTGTGACATTAAGAGTAAGCGAAAGATGGCCAGTGGTAAGAATTGTCCTACAAGGTTCATTATGGTTGGAAGCTTTAAGTTTAAACACAAAGGTTGGTGTAAAGCTCAACTGAATGGGTCTAGGAAGCTGTTTGGTCGCTGCAGTGAGAATTCAGATCACCTTTCACCCGGCTGGAAAAATGCAGATCGAGACAAAAACGGGTGTAAAAGTAAGGTTTGGGATCCTGGAATCTGTTCTGACATTTGTCACCCCGGGAGCCTAAGAATCTGTTTGAAGCTTCTTAAGGGCTTTACATGCTTAGTTTGGGACCCCCGGTGGCTACTGGAAGTACAAACATTGGTGGGGATTCCTGGATCAGTACAAGCATAAACCACCATAACAGGGAGCTCACCAAATGTCCAACTTAAGGACTTTAACTTAAAGTGCTAGGTGGGAGACAACCCACTATGGTATGATCGTTTCTTTTTCATTTTTATCTAGTTTTATTTGTTTCCGAGTCTTATTTTATCTCATTATATTGAACCTGGAGTTTTGCATAACATTCATATTAGCATTGCATTCTGCATTTTTCATGCATAAAAAAAATGCCACGCGACGCGACCGCATCAGCGACGCGTCCGCGTCGCAAGGAGAGGGGAGAAAATAAAAAGGAACAGAGAGTCACGCTGGAGCGTGGCTGGAGGTGTGCCAGTGGCACAAATCGTCCCACGCGACCGCGTCGCTAACGCGTCTGCGTCACATGGGAATAATGGCCACCCACGTGACCGCTTGCCCCACGCGGCCGCGTGCCCTGATTTTCGACGTAAAAAGGGTACATAACGAATTATTGTGCGAGAGTGGTGCTGGATTAGTGCTGAACGTACAATTCTACCCACGCGGACGCATGGCTCACGCATCTGCTCATTCCCTTCTAAAGCCCACTCATGCGATCGCATGCCCTACGCGATCGCGTCACCCCAAATTTGGCAAATAAAATAATTCGAACAGAGAGTTGTGCAGGCGCGAGGCCACACTCGCGCCAGAAGCATAACATGTGTCACGCGACCGCGTGACCGACGCAACCGCGTTGATTAACTTAAAGCGCAAGTCACGCGACCGCGTGCCCCACGCGTCCGCGTCGCTTGCGCCGCACAGCTTATCCTAATTTGCCAAATATCTTATCTTTTCTTCCCCAGTCCTAATTTTTCCCTCCCTCCTTTCTTACTTACTTCTTTCCCTTCTCATTCTTCTTATCTTTCATTTTATTTTACTTAATTTATTTGTATATTTCATTCATTGCATTTTAATTTAGTGCATATTTTTCTTTTCTTTTCTAAATTTATTTTTTCTTTGGTGTTGATTTTCTTATTTAACTGTTACATCTTTTTTGGTGTCATTTTGATGCTTAGTGACTTGTTTTACAATGTTGGGTAATGTTAATTTTCTGTCAATGTCAATCTTTTATACCTGTATTCCTTTTGCTTTGGCATGAACTTACATTGTCTTTCATTACCCACTCTCTTCCCCATTGTTGTACATTTTGTCCCATTGGCATGCCATGGCTTCTATTGTTTTCTCATGTACATGTTGAAGCTTCCATGTAAATGAGACCCTTATCATTTGTCATTAACCCAACCATACTTCATTTATTTTCTTATCTTTATTTCTGGGTTACTTTTCTTTCCTATTTTCTTTCAGGATGGCCACCCGGAAGGGAAGCGGAAGACGTTTACATGGGGAGAGAAGACAAGTCCATCTGCACAATCTTTGGAGAAAAGCATCAGTTGGAACAACCCGTCCACCTGCACATCTTAGCATGCACCGAGGATGGTGAAATCTTTAAGTGTGGGGAGGTCGATACCGATCTCCATGGGTTAGTTATTTCCTATTTCAACACCAATGTTTTATTTTATTTGATAGTTCATTGTTGCATTTGCATATTTGTTTGAGTTTTGCATATTTTACCACTTGGTTAAAGTAATAATTTCTTTTGCAAGAAACTTTTTATAGAATTTCACTAATTTGAATAAAATTTTTTTGTTACACTTGTGATGAGCGGATATTTTATACGCTTTTTGGGGGTAATTTCATGTAGATTTTAGCATGTTTCAGTTAGTTTTTAGTAAAATAATATTAGTTTTTAGGCAAAAATCATATTTCTGGACTTTACTATGAGTTTATGTGTTTTTCTGTGATTTCAGGTATTTTCTGACTGAAATTGAGGGAGCTGAGCAAAAATCTGACTTAGGCTGAAAAAGGACTGCTGATGCTGTTGGATCCTGACCTCCCTGCACTCGAAATGGATTTTCTGGAGCTACAGGAGTACAATTGGCGCGCTCTCAACGGCGTTGGAAAGTAGACATCCAGGGCTTTCCAGCAATATATAATAGTCCATACTTTGAGCGAGGATAGACGACGTAACTTGGCGTTAAACGCCAAGTTCATGCTGCTGTCTGGAGTTAAACGCCAGAAAAACGTCATTATCCGGAGTTGAACGCCCAAAACACGTCATAACTCAAAGTTTGACGCCAAGAAAGGCCTTTGCACGTGGAAAGCTTTAGTCTCAGCCCCAGCACACACCAAGTGGGCCCCAGAAGTGGATTTCTGCACCAATTATCTTAGTGTATTCATTTTCTGTAAACCTAGGTTACTAGTTTACTATTTAAACAACTTTTACAGACATATCCTGTACCTGATGACATTTTCAGATCTGAATTACATACTTTGTGACGGCATGAGTCTCTAAACTCCATTGTTGGGGGTGAGGAGCTCTGCAGCGTCTCGATGATTTAATACAATTCCTTTGTTTTCCATTCAAACACGCTTGTTCTTATCTAAGATGTTTATTCGCGCTTAACTGTGGAGAAGGTGATGATCCGTGACACTCATCACCTTCCTCAACCCATGAACGTGTGCCTGACAACCACCTCCGTTCTACATCAGATTGAATGAATATCTCTTAGATTCCCCAACAGAATCTTCGTGGTATAAGCCGGATTGATGGCAGCATTCATGAGAATCCGGAAAGTCTAAACTTTGTCTGTGGTATTCCGAGTAGGATTCCGGGATTGAATGACTGTGACGTGCTTCAAACTTTAACCTGCTGGGCGTTAGTGACAGACGCAAAAGAGTGATTCTATTCCAGTAGGAGCGGGAACCAACCGGTGATTAGCCGTACTGTGACAGAGTGCATGCATAGTTTTCACTGCGAGGATGGGAAGTAGCCATTGACAACGGTGACACCCTACATAGAGCTTGCCATGGAAGGAACCTGCGTGTGAGAAGAGGATCTCAAGGAAAAGTAGAAATTCAAAGGATAAAGCATCTCCAAAACTCCAACATATTCTTCAGTACTGCAAATCAAAGTAACATTGTTCCCTCTTTTATCAATTCCAATAATTTCACTTTTAATCAAAATAATCTTGTTGACATCCTAACTAAGACTAATAAAATAAATATTGATTGCTTCAAACCAATAATCTCTGTGGATTCGACCCTTACTCACGTAAGGTATTACTTGGACGACCCAGTACACTTGCTGGTTAGTTGAACGGAATTGTGCTCTGAGCAAGTAATCAGTTAGTTAAATTAGTTCTCCTTGGCACATGCCAAGGAGCCATTAATTAAAGATCACAATTTCGTCCACCAGGTTTTTGGCGCCGTTGCCGGGGATTATTGAGTTTGAACAATTGAAGGTTTATTTTATTTCTCAGATTAGGAATAATTTATTTTTATTTTTATTTTTATTTTTTTTATTTTTATTTTTATTGTTATAGAGTCATTAAATTTTGATAGGATAATTTCTTTTCAAGAACATCTGCATCAAGTATCATATTTATTCCCAATTGGCTTATATTCTTGATAAGGGAGCACCAGTACTTTTAAAAATCTTTTTCAAAAATAATTTTTCTTGATCTAATCTTGTGCCAAACTTTAAGTTTGGTGTTTTCTTGTTAATCTTTTCATAAATTTCGAAAATTTATTTTGGTTTTCTAAAAATTTTAAGTTTGGTGTTCTTCCTTGTGTTCTTGGTGTTCTTGTGAATCTTCAAAGTGTTCTTGAGTTTTTCTTGTGTCTTGATCTTAAAATTTTTAAGTTTGGTGTTCCTTGGTGTTTTCCCTCCAAAAATTTTCGAAAATTAAGGAGCATTAGATCTAAAAATTTTAAGTCTTGTGTCTTTTGTGTGTTTTTCTCTTTCATCATAAAATTCAAAATTCAAAAATTTTTATTTTTCTAACTAATTTTGAACAATTTTTTTTCGAAAATCTTTTATAAAAATTCAATTTTCAATTTCAAAATATTTTCACTTTCTTTTATTTATTTCGTTTTTATTTTATAAAAAAAAATATTTTTAACTTCTTTTTATTTATTCCATTTTTATTTATTTCATTGCTACATTCCAAACTATAAATTCTCAACTTGTATTCCATTATGGAAGTAAGTATGAGTGAACAGTCCAAGAGGACTCTGGGGTCATATGCAAACCCCACTACTGCTTCATATGGGAGTAGTATCTGTATACCCTCCATTGGAGTGAGTAGCTTTGAGCTGAATCCTCAGCTCATTATCATGGTGCAGCAAAGCTGCCAGTATTCTGGTCTTCCACATGAAGAACCTACAGAATTTCTAGCACAATTTCTGCAAATTGCTGATACAGTACATGATAAAGAAGTGGATCAGGATGTCTACAGATTATTATTGTTTCCATTTGCTGTAAAAGATCAAGCTAAGAGGTGGTTAAATAACCAGCCTAAGAACAGCATAAAAACATGGAAACAGCTGTCAGAAAAATTCCTGAATCACTATTTCCCTCCCAAACGGATGACACAGCTAAGACTAAGCATCCAAGGCTTCAAACAAGGAGATAATGAATCCCTTTATGATGCATGGGAGAGATACAGAGAGATGCTAAGAAAATGCCCCTCTGAAATGTTTTCAGAATGGGTGCAATTAGACATCTTTTACTATGGGCTTACAGAAAAAGCTCAGATTTCTCTAGACCACTCAGCTGGTGGATCTATACACATGAGAAAAACAATTGAAGAAGCTCAAGAGCTTATTGATACAGTTGCCAGAAATCAACATCTGTATCTAAACAGTGAATCTTCCATGAAAGAAGAAGCTAAAACAGTAACTGCAGGACTCAATCCGATGGATCAGGCTAATGAATTCAATCAGCAATTAGATTTTCTAACTCAGCAGCTAGCCGAATTCAAGGAAATATTACAGGAAACAAGAATGGCTAACAGGAACATGGAAGCACAACTAAAGCAGACAGAAAAGCAACTGTCAAAGCATATAACAGAAGAATGCCAAGCAGTTCAATTAAGAAGTGGGAAAACATTAAATACCTCACTTCAAGGTAGCAAGAAGACAGGAAATGAACAAATGGCTACTAAAAATCCCTCTGAGGACAAGCAGAGCCCAGAAAGGGATAAAGCTGGCGCTGAACGCCCAAACCATGCTTATTCCTGGCGTTCAACGCCAGAAACAAGCATGGATCTGGCGTTGAACGCCCAAAAGGAGCATGGTTCTGGCGTTCAAACGCCAGTAACAAACAAGGAAGTGGCGTTTGACGCCACTCCAGCTCCTACCACTAGCATTCAAATGCCAGTGGGGAATCAGTCACATACAAGTGCTGACCTTTCTAAAAAGGCTTCCCAACCCACTTCTGTAGGTAATAAAACTGCAGCAACTAAGGTTGAGGAATACAAAGCCAAAATGCCTTATCCTCAAAAACTCCGCCAGGCGGAACAGGATAAGCAATTTGCCCGCTTTGCAGACTATCTCAGGACTCTTGAACTAAAGATTCCGTTTGCAAAAGCACTTGAGCAAATACCCTCTTATGCTAAGTTCATGAAAGAGATCTTAAGTCATAAGAAGGATTGGAGGGAAACTGAAAAAGTCTACCTCACTGAAGAATGCAGTGCAGTCATTCTGAAAAGCTTACCTGAGAAGCTTAAAGATCCTGGGAGCTTTATGATACCATGCACATTAGAAGGTGTTTGTACCAAGCAAGCTTTATGTGATCTTGGGGCAAGTATCAACCTAATACCTGCATCTACTATCAGAAAGCTTGGTTTAGCTGAAGAAATTAAACCAACCAGGATATGTCTTCAACTTGCTGATGGCTCCATTAAATACCCATCAGGCGTGATTGAAGACATGATTGTCAAGGTTGGGCCATTTGCCTTTCCTACTGACTTTGTGGTGCTGGAAATGGAGGAGCACAAGAGTGCAACTCTCATTCTAGGAAGACCTTTCCTAGCAACTGGCCGAACCCTCATTGATGTCCAAAAAGGGGAAGTAACCTTGAGAGTCAATGAGGAGGAGTTCAAGTTAAATGTTGTTAAAGCCATGCAACATCCAGACACCCCAAATGACTGCATGAGTGTTGATCTTATTGATTCTCTGGTAAGAGAGGTCAATATGGCTGAGAGTCTCGAAGCAGAGCTAGAGGACATCTTTAAAGATGATCAGCCTGATTTGGAGGAATCAGAGAAGATAATAGAACCTCTGAAAATCCCTCAAGAAGAGGAGAAACCTCCAAAACCCGAGCTCAAACCATTACCACCATCCCTGAAATATGCATTTCTGGGAGAAGGTGAGACCTTTCCTGTAATTATAAGCTCTACCTTAGAGCCACAGGAAGAGGAAGCACTAATTCAAGTGCTAAGGACGCACAAGACAGCTCTTGGGTGGTCCATTAGTGATCTTAAGGGCATTAGCCCAGCCAGATGCATGCACAAAATCTTGTTGGAGGATGACGCCAAGCCAGTGGTTCAACCACAAAGGCGGCTGAACCCAGCTATGAAAGAAGTGGTGCAAAAAGAGGTCACTAAATTACTAGAGGCTGGGATTATTTATCCTATTTCTGACAGCCCCTGGGTGAGCCCTGTTCAAGTTGTCCCTAAGAAGGGTGGCATGACAGTGGTTCATAATGAAAAAAATGAACTGGTTCCTACAAGGACAGTTACAGGGTGGCGTATGTGCATTGATTACAGAAGACTCAATACAGCCACCAGAAAGGATCATTTTCCTTTACCATTCATAGACCAGATGCTAGAAAGACTAGCAGGTCATGAATACTACTCCTTCCTGGATGGATATTCAGGTTATAATCAAATTGCAGTAGATCCCCAGGATCAGGAGAAAACGGCCTTCACATGTCCATCTGGAGTATTTGCATACAGAAGGATGCCATTTGGCCTGTGCAATGCACCTGCAACCTTTCAGAGGTGCATGCTCTCAATTTTCTCTGATATGGTGGAAAAATTTCTGGAAGTCTTCATGGATGACTTTTCAGTATTTGGAGACTCATTCAGCTCCTGCCTTAACCATTTAGCACTTGTTCTGAAAAGATGCCAAGAGACTAACCTGGTTTTAAACTGGGAAAAATGTCACTTTATGGTGACTGAAGGAATTGTCCTTGGGCACAAAATTTCGAACAAAGGGATAGAGGTGGACCAAGCTAAAGTAGAAGTAATTGAAAAATTACCACCACCTGCTAATGTTAAGGCAATCAGAAGCTTTCTGGGACATGCAGGGTTCTACAGGAGGTTTATAAAGGATTTTTCAAAAATCGCCAAACCTCTGAGCAACCTGCTAGCTGCAGACACACCATTTATCTTTGATGAAGAGTGTCTGCAGGCATTTGAAACTCTGAAAGCTAAATTGGTTACAGCACCAATCATCTCTGCACCAGACTGGACATTACCATTTGAACTAATGTGTGATGCCAGTGACCATGCCATTGGTGCAGTGTTGGGACAAAGGCATGACAAGCTTCTGCATGTCATTTACTATGCCAGCCGTGTGCTAAATGATGCACAGAAGAATTACACAACCACAGAAAAAGAGCTACTTGCAGTGGTTTACGCCATTGACAAATTCAGATCCTACTTAGTAGGATCAAAAGTGATTGTGTACACTGATCATGCTGCTCTTAAATATCTACTCACAAAGCAAGATTCAAAACCCAGACTCATCAGATGGGTGCTGCTTCTGCAAGAGTTTGATATAGAAATAAGAGACAGAAAAGGGACAGAAAATCAAGTAGCAGATCACCTGTCCCGAATAGAACCAGTGGAAGGGGCGCCCCCCCCTCTCACTGAAATTTCTGAAACCTTTCCGGATGAGCAATTACTAGCCGTCCAGGAAGTGCCATGGTTTGCAGACATTGCAAACTACAAAGCAGTAAGATTCATACCCAAAGAGTACAGTAAGATGCAATCAAAGAAATTAATCACAGATGCAAAGTACTATCTTTGGGATGAACCATATCTCTTTAAGAGATGTGCAGACGGAGTAATCCGTAGATGTGTGCCTAAAGAAGAAGCACAGAAGATCCTTTGGCACTGCCATGGATCACAGTATGGAGGACATTTTGGAAGTGAACGAACAGCCACAAGAGTCCTCCAAAGTGGCTTCTACTGGCCTACTCTCTATAAAGATTCCCGAGCATTTGTGCTTAACTGTGATAGTTGCCAAAGATCAGGCAACTTGCCTCACAGTTATGCCATGCCTCAACAAGGAATCTTGGAGATTGAGTTGTTTGATGTATGGGGCATTGACTTCATGGGACCTTTCCCACCATCATACTCAAACACCTATATTCTGGTGGCAGTGGATTATGTATCCAAATGGGTGGAGGCTATTGCAACACCCACTAATGACACTAAAACAGTGTTAAAGTTCCTCCAGAAACATATCTTCAACAGATTTGGTGTCCCTAGAGTGTTAATCAGTGATGGGGGCACTCATTTCTATAATAAACAGCTTTATTCTGCTCTGGTACGTTTTGGAGTCAACCACAGGGTGGCTACTCCATATCACCCACAAACTAATGGGCAAGCTGAAGTCTCAAATAGAGAACTTAAAAGAATCCTGGAACGGACTGTAATTAACCGTAGAAAGGATTGGGCAAGAAGCTTGGATGATGCTCTGTGGGCATACAGAACAGCATTCAAGACCCCCATAGGGACCTCTCCATACCAGCTTGTGTATGGAAAGGCATGTCACTTGCCAATGGAACTGGAACACAAGGCCTACTGGGCAACCAGATTCCTAAACCTTGATGCCAAGTTAGCTGGAGAAAAACGATTGCTCCAACTAAATGAGCTAGAGGAATTTAGACTCAATGCTTTCGAGAATGCAAAAATTTACAAAGAGAAAGCAAAAAGATGGCATGATAAGAAATTGTCATCCAGAGTCTTTGAGCCAGGGCAGAAAGTTCTGTTATTCAATTCTAGGCTCAAATTATTCCCTGGGAAATTAAAATCCCGGTGGAGAGGTCCATATGTAATTACAAGTGTATCACCATATGGATACGTAGAGCTTCAGGATAATGAATCTAACAAAAGGTTCATTGTTAATGGACAGAGAGTTAAACATTATCTTGAAGGCAATTTTGAGCAAGAATGCTCAAAACTGAGACTTGATTAAAAGCTCAGTAATAGTCCAGCTAATGACATTAAAGAAGCGCTTGCTGGGAGGCAACCCAGCCAATCACAAAATTTAATTTTATTCGTTTTACAGGTAAATGCTACAGTATCTTCAAAAGGTGAAATAGCAATTGGTTGAAGTCACAGAGTTACAGGGAAATTTGGAAGCTCACTGGCGTGAAAAAGCCAGTGAGAAACATTTTGGGCGTTGAACGCCCAAAAGAAGCACCCACTGGGCGTTTAACGCCAGTAAGGGTAGCCTTCTGGGCGTTAAACGCCAGAAAGGAGCATCTTCTGGGCGTTAAACGCCAGAAAGATGCACCTTCTGGGCGTTTAACGCCAATCTGCTAGCATTCTGGGCGTTTAGAAAAACGCCCAGTAAAGAAGGACTTCCTGGCGTTCAACGCCAGAAAGAAGCATCAGCTGGGCGTTGAACGCCCAGGAGAAGCAGCATTTGGGCGTTAAACGCCCAAAACATGCATCGTTTGGGCGTTTAACGCCAGGATGGTGGGGAGGAGGTAAAATTCGTCTCTCTTTACAAATTTTCTAATTTTTTATGTTTCAATTCATGTTTTCTTGCATAAACATGTTTCAAATTATTATCCCTCAAATCAAATTAGTGTTCTAAAAATCCTAATTTCTAAAATCCCTTTTTCAAAAATTATCACATGTATCTTAATCCATAAAAACAAATTAATTTTCAATCCAATCAAACTCTTTTAAGTTTGTTTTAAAAACTCAATTATCTTTTTAAAATCTTTTTCAACTCATCTTATCTTTATTTGACAATGCCTTTCCTTCTACTTCTCTCCTTTCCTTTCTTTTGCTTGAGGACAAGCAAACCTCTAAGTTTGGTGTGATTTGCCATGATCACTGAGCTAAAACTCATTAAGATCATGGCACCTAAGAGAACAGGAAGAGCAAGGATGTGAACTTAAGGGAGCTGAAGCGTCAGAAATTAATTCCTGAAGGCACCCCACAGACTAGAGGAACATCCACTTCCCAAAATACAGGTTGTTAAGTTCTAATTCCAGCTTTAACTCTGTGATAGCATTATTATAGGATTTTACCTTAGAAGTTATATAGTAGTAATTAGTATGTCTATTTTGATTTTATTTCCAATTAAGCTATAATTTATTTTTCTCATCATCATTAGGCATGAATAAAGTAGTAGATTTTCTTTTAGAATAAAGAAGTAATTTATATTTTTCGAGTTCTTAATAATAAAATTTATAATTAATTATATGTGGTGGCAATACTTTTTGTTCTCTGAATGAATGCTTGAACAGTGCATAATATGTACTTTGAATTTGATGAATATTGGCTCCTGAAAGAATGAGGAACACGAAAAATATTGTTGATGATCTGAAAAATCATGAAATTGATTTTTGAAGCAAGAAAAAGCAGTTCAAAAAAAAAAAATAACACAATATTCACAAGCCATGGGCACTAGCCAAAAAAAAAAAAAAAAAAAAAAAAAAAAAAAGGGGATCCAAGGCTTTGAGCATCAATGGATAGGAGGGCCCAAGGAAATAAAATCCAGGCCTAAGCGGCTAAATCAAGCTGTCCCTAACCATGTGCTTGTGTCATGAAGGTCCAAGTGAAAAGCTTGAGACTGAGTGGTTAAAGTCGTGATCCAAAGCTAAAGAGTGTGCTTAAGAGCTCTGGACACCACTAACTGGGGACTCTAGCAAAGCTGAGTCACAATCTGAAAAGGTTCACCCAGTTATGTGTCTGTGGCATTTATGTATCCGGTGGTAATACTGGAAGACAAGGTGCTTAGGGCCACAGCCAAGACTCATAAAATGACTGTGTTCAAGAATCAACATACTACACTAGGAGAATCAACAATACTATCTGAATTCTGAGTTCCTAAGGATGCCAATCATTCTGAAAATTTAAAGATACAGGGAGATGCCAAAACTGTTCAGAGACAAAAAGCTACAAGCCCCGCTCATCTAATAAGAATCTGAGCCTCATTTAGAACTCGAGAATATTATTATTTCTTTATCTCTATTAGAACCTATTTTATTCATCTAGTTGCTTGAGGACAAGCAACAGTTTAAGTTTGGTGTTGTGATGAGCGGATATTTTATACGCTTTTTGGGGGTAATTTCATGTAGATTTTAGCATGTTTCAGTTAGTTTTTAGTAAAATAATATTAGTTTTTAGGCAAAAATCATATTTCTGGACTTTACTATGAGTTTGTGTGTTTTTCTGTGATTTCAGGTATTTTCTGACTGAAATTGAGGGAGCTGAGCAAAAATCTGACTTAGGCTGAAAAAGGACTGCTGATGCTGTTGGATCCTGACCTCTCTGCACTCGAAATGGATTTTCTGGAGCTACAGGAGTCCAATTGGCGCGCTCTCAACGGCGTTGGAAAGTAGACATCCAGGGCTTTCCAGCAATATATAATAGTCCATACTTTGAGCGAGGATAGACGACGTAACTTGGCGTTAAACGCCAAGTTCATGCTGCTGTCTGGAGTTAAACGCCAGAAAAACGTCATTATCCGGAGTTGAACGCCCAAAACACGTCATAACTCAAAGTTTGACGCCAAGAAAGGCCTTTGCACGTGGAAAGCTTTAGTCTCAGCCCCAGCACACACCAAGTGGGCCCCAGAAGTGGATTTCTGCACCAATTATCTTAGTGTATTCATTTTCTGTAAACCTAGGTTACTAGTTTACTATTTAAACAACTTTTACAGACATATCCTGTACCTGATGACATTTTCAGATCTGAATTACATACTTTGTGACGGCATGAGTCTCTAAACTCCATTGTTGGGGGTGAGGAGCTCTGCAGCGTCTCGATGATTTAATACAATTCCTTTGTTTTCCATTCAAACACGCTTGTTCTTATCTAAGATGTTTATTCGCGCTTAACTGTGGAGAAGGTGATGATCCGTGACACTCATCACCTTCCTCAACCCATGAACGTGTGCCTGACAACCACCTCCGTTCTACATCAGATTGAATGAATATCTCTTAGATTCCCCAACAGAATCTTCGTGGTATAAGCCGGATTGATGGCAGCATTCATGAGAATCCGGAAAGTCTAAACTTTGTCTGTGGTATTCCGAGTAGGATTCCGGGATTGAATGACTGTGACGTGCTTCAAACTTTAACCTGCTGGGCGTTAGTGACAGACGCAAAAGAGTGATTCTATTCCAGTAGGAGCGGGAACCAACCGGTGATTAGCCGTACTGTGACAGAGTGCGTGCATAGTTTTCACTGCGAGGATGGGAAGTAGCCATTGACAACGGTGACACCCTACATAGAGCTTGCCATGGAAGGAACCTGCGTGTGAGAAGAGGATCTCAAGGAAAAGTAGAAATTCAAAGGATAAAGCATCTCCAAAACTCCAACATATTCTTCAGTACTGCAAATCAAAGTAACATTGTTCCCTCTTTTATCAATTCCAATAATTTCACTTTTAATCAAAATAATCTTGTTGACATCCTAACTAAGACTAATAAAATAAATATTGATTGCTTCAAACCAATAATCTCTGTGGATTCGACCCTTACTCACGTAAGGTATTACTTGGACGACCCAGTACACTTGCTGGTTAGTTGAACGGAATTGTGCTCTGAGCAAGTAATCAGTTAGTTAAATTAGTTCTCCTTGGCACATGCCAAGGAGCCATTAATTAAAGATCACAATTTCGTCCACCAACTTGTTTGAAGTTGTATTTGGAACATGGTTTTTGAGCCAAAGAACACACAACCTATGAGATTTTGAGCTTATTTATATAGTTACATTATCTAACCATAAATTTTTATTCTTGTGTGTTTCCTTCTCTATAATTGCAATCTCTTCTTTGTTCCATTCTATATGTCCAATATTTAGTGTATTTACATGTTTGCATATGATTGAGGCCATTATTTGATTTTAGCTCACTTATCCCAAATAAGCCTACCCTTTACATCACCCTTGTTAGCCACCTTGAGCCTTTTAACCCCCTTCTGTTCTATAACCACATCACTAGCCTTAAGCAGAAAAATAAAAGTAAAAATCCCAAATTGAATCTTTGGTTAGCTTAAGATAGAGATTATGTATCAACTAAGTGTGGGGAAACTGTGGGAACATGGGTTAATAAGGGAATGTATCATGTTTCTAATTTATTTGAATATTGGAAATTTGGGAACCTACTCATGAAAAACCAAAATAAAAAAAAATATATATATATAATGGAAAATCCATGTGCATTGATAAGTTATGTTTCAGACAAAAAAAAATCAATAAATAAGTAAGTGAATAAGGGGATAAAATTACCCCAATGTTAAGCTTTAATAAAGATCGATGCACATGTGATAAAATTAAAGAAATATAAAAAAATTTTGGTACATGAGTATGGGAATTATAAAAAAATGGGAATTATGGGTAGCTATGCATGATTTTAGAAGTTATATAGAATGTATGTATGTTAGGTGATAGCTCAGGTTACTCAAAGATTCAATTTATAGATCACTTAGCCATACATATATCCTCACCCTTACCTTGGCCCCATTACAACCTTGAAAAGACCTCATGATGTGTGCATTGGTACATTAAATATTTGTTGATTGGTTAGATGAAGAACAATGTTTAGAAAGCATGACTAGGGAAGAGTAGAGTGATTACCCTATACACTAGAGAGATTAGAATGATTTACACTACCAGTGAGGGTTCAGTGCTTAATTCTATGTTCCCTGCTTTCATGAGCTATCTTCTTACAAGTTTACTTGTCTTTATTGTATATGATTTTAATTAGTGAAATCTGATTTATGTTTGTCTTGGAGAACTTATTTATTTTTAACCAAGTAGGTAGAAACATTTTTTTGCATGTAGTTGCATTCATATAGATAGGTTTCATTTCATACATCCTACCATTCCTCTTCATCTTTATAGTTTCTCTTGAGCTTAGCATGAGAACATGCTATTGTTTAAGTATGGGGAGGTTGATAAACCCATATTTTGTGATATATTTTGTGCTTAGTTTGAGTGATTTATTCAATCCTTCACCCACTTATTTATATTAATTGCATGGTTTTACTTTTCCTTCGTTATTATGTGATGTAAGAGAAAAACATGTTCCCTATGCTTTAAAATTAATTATTTTAATTATCTTTTATTGCCATTCGATGCTGTGATTTCATGTGTTAAGTAATTTCAGATATTCCAAGGCAGGAATGACATAAAGGATGAAAAGGAAACATGCGAAAATGGAAGGAAAGCTTGAAACGGAGTTGTTGAAGAAACTGGCAGCGACGCGACCGCATGCCAGCGCGAAACGGCAGTGACGCGACCGCATGCCAGCGCGAAACGGCAGTGACGCGATCGCATGACTGACGCGATCGCGCGCCTTGAGAAAAACGCATATGACGTGGACGCATGAATGACGCGGCCGCGTGACATGGAAAACTCCGGATGACGCGACTGCGTGACCCATGCGGACGCGTGACAGAGGCCACGCACCAGAAATTGCAGAAAACGATCCCAGCATTTTCTGGAACCCTTTTCGGCCCAAATCCAAGGCCATAAGGCATGGACTAGAAGTTATAAAGTGGGGGAATGCATCCATTCATAATCAAGCTTTGATAATTCACAATTTTAGTTTAGATGTAGTTTTTAGAGAGAGAGGCTCTCTCCTCTCTCTTAGGATTTAGAAATTAGGATTTATTTCAACTCTTCATCAAGTTCAATATCTTTTTATTTCGACTCCTCTTAATTGTTGATTATTGATGTTGCTTATTTGGCTTATGACTCTTCGTATTTGGATTGATTTTATTTTATTAATGCAATTGAGGTATTTTAGATTTATGATTGTTTTCTCTAATTTATGTTATTGATGCTTGTGCTCCATCCAAATTATTTTCATTTAAGTAGGTTTTATTCCCTTTTGGCTTTGGTTGATTAATTGGTAACTCTTGAGTTATCAAACTCATTGTTGACTGAAAATTGGAATTCTTCAAGAATTGATTCGAGATCCAATAACTCTAACTTTTTCCCAAGGAAAGACTGGGACTTGAAGATTCGAATTAATTCATTCACTTGACTTACCTTCATAGTTAGAGGTTAACAAAGTGGAGAAAAATCCAATTCTCATCACAATTGATAAGGATAACTAGGATAGGACTTCCAGTTCTCATACCTTGCCAAGAGTTTATTTTACAGTCAATTATTTATTTTACTTGTCATTCATCATAATTGTTCCTCATTCTTAAAACCCGCAATTTACAAACTCATAACCAATAATAAGAACATACCTCCCTGCAATTCCTTGAGAAGACGACCCGAGGTTTAAATACTTCGGTTATCAATTTATTTAGGGGTTTGTTACTTGTGACAACCAAAACTTTTGTACGAAGGGATTTCTGTTAGTTAGAAGCTATATCTACAACGCGAATATTTTTATAAATTCTTTACTAGCGAAAATCCTAACGTCAGGACCGTCATGGCTCCCTGTGCTGGTAAAGGAAGTGGAGTCCGGAGTGCCTGGGTCCTTGTCAAGTCTGTGATTGCCTGTGAGTAGCTCCTTGAGGTATATGAATCGGCGCTGGTTGCGGCGCTCTCGTAGCTTCTCTTTCTGTTCTAGCCGGTCCAACCTCTCCAGTATTTGATGCAGCTGCTGACTAGTAGAAGGTGGAATGTCAGCAGCATGTTCTGCGGACTGGCTGGTAATGGCTGATGGTGGCCTGAGATATCTCCCGTTAGGGACGTATTGATCATCCCGTGGATATGTAGATATGAATCCCTAGTGTCTTTGTGCAATTCGCGGCTCAATAAATTCGGCAATATGAGGCGGGAGGATAAGAAGGTGTTCGTTGTTGTGATTTCTTGCTGCCAGAATAGGGAACATCTGCTCATAGTAGCGATTGGGAAATCGTGCAGTGTCTTTTCCTGGGAAGGCTTTCTCCTTTTCATCGACCTTTATAATCCTTTTAATTCGTTTTGTTGAGGGCTTAACGGCAGTTGAAGATGGCTCTGCCACTAATGCTCGTTTTGTTCCTCTCCTTGCTGTGGATTTGGGAGTAGCTTTCTCCTTGCCTTTCTTGGTGGCCATCCTGAAAGGAAACGAGTAAAGACATGAACATTTCAAGGGTTATAGCAAGGAAAAGAATGGGAAAGGTTGTAATCAATGCACAGTAAGGAATAATGATGTTAACACATGGTCATGACTACATGTGAAAAATCAACAACAGAAACATAGCAAGTGCATGTGATGACAGTTAAATGCAAGGTGTTTATTGGCATACCGGTAAGGGCATGAGTAGCATAGATCAAGCATTCAATGTCTAAGTTAGATTACCAAGTCTTCCAAACTAACAATATGCTTGTAATAACAATTATATAAAAATTAATAAAATAGAAAAAGGGTTTTGTGAAAAGCAAGCATTTAGAGTAGTAGATTAAAAGAAATCTAAAAATAGTGCACAATGCCATATGGGCATTTTCACAAACACATAGCATGCATGTTAAATAAGGTATGGAAAGTATTAAATTGAACATGCAAGTAACACTATAAAAATAATATATAACTGTTAAACAAGTCCTAAACAAACCACAAGTAACATATAAAAATAATGACCCAAATAAATCTCCAACACCAATAGGAGGAAAAAGAAAGAAAGAGAAAATATGGATAAGGAAAGTAGAAGAGAAAGAAAAAGAAAACATGAAAATAAGAAGAAGAATGAAAAAGTAGGGAGGGAAGAAGAAAAGAAAAACCTTGATAATGGTGGTGAGAAAGAGGGAGGGGAAGGGGGGAAAAGTAAGATTGGGGTAAGAAAAGATAGGAAAATCTGGCAGATTTGAATGAGTTGGGCGGTGCAAGTGACGCGGACGCGTGGGTCACGCGGTCGTGCGGACAGCCATTGAATGAGGTGACGCGGACACGTCGGTCACACGGACGCGTGACATGATTTGCGCTTGTGGTGCGAGGGCAGCTTCGCGCTTGCACAACTTTCTGTGTGAAACATGTCTTGCCAAATTTTTGGGTGACGTGGTCGCGTCGTTGATGCAATCACATGGATGGCTAAATGATGAAACTGGCGCGGACGCGTGGGGCACACTGATGAGCGGATAATTTATACGCTTTTTGGCATTGTTTTTAGTATGTTTTTAGTATGTTTTAGTTAGTTTTTGTTATATTTTTATTAGTTTTTATTTAAAATTCACTTTTCTGGACTTTACTATGAGTTTGTGTGTTTTTCTATGATTTCAGGTATTTTCTGGCTGAAATTGAGGGACCTGAGCAAAAATCTGATTCAGAGGCTGTAAAAGGACTGCAGATGTTGTTGGATTCTGACCTCCCTAAACTCGAAGTAGATTTTCTAGAGCTACAGAAGCCCAATTGGCGCACTCTCAGTTGCTTTGGAAAGTAGACATCCTGGGCTTTCCAGCAATTATAATAGTCCATACTTTGCCCGAGATTTGATGGCCCAAACCGGTATTCCAAATCAGCTCAAGAATTCTGGCGTTTAAACGCCGGAACTGGCACAAGAATGGGAGTTAAACGCCCAAACTGGCACAAAAGCTGCCGTTTAACTCCAAGAAAAGTCTCAACACATGAAAGCTCTAATGCTCAGCCCAAGCACACACCAAGTGGGCCCGGAAGAGGATTTTTATGTCATTTACTCATCTTTGTAAACCCTAAGTTACTAGTTCTCTACAAAAAAGACCTTTTGCTATTATATTAGACATCTATTGATCACTTTAGATCTTAGGATCATCTTTGGATGTCTAGTTCTTAGATTATGGGAGGCTGGCCATTCGGCCATGCCTAGACCTTGTTCTTATGTATTTTCAACGATGGAGTTTCTACACACCATAGATTAAGGTGTGGAGCTCTGCTATACCTCGGGTATCAATGCAATTACTATTGTTCTTCTATTCAATTCAGCTTATTCTTGTTCCAAGATATTCATTCGCACTCAAGAACTTGATGAATGTGATGATTATGTGACGCTCATCATCATTCTCACTTATGAACGCGTACCTGACAACCACTTCCGTTCTACAAGCAAACAAGGCTTGAATGTTTATCTCTTAGATTCCTTAATCAGAATCTTCGTGGTATAAGCTAGAATTGATGGCGGAATTCTTGAGAATTCGGAAGGTCTAAACCTTGTCTGTGGTATTCTGAGTAGGATTCAAGGATTAAATGACTGTGACGAGCTTCAAACTCGCGATTGTGGGGCGTTAGTGACAGACGCAAAAGAATCACTGGATTCTATTCCGACATGATCGAGAACCGACAGATGAATAGCCGTTCTGTGACAGAGCGTGTTGAACATTTTCACTGAGAGGACGGGACTGTAGCCATTGACAACGGTGATGCCCAACATACAGCTTTCCATGGAAAGGAGTAAGAAGGATTGGATGAAGACAGTAGGAAAGCAGAGAGACGGAAGGGACAAAGCATCTCCATACGCCTATCTGAAATTCTCACCAATGAATTACATAAGTATCTCTATCTTTATTTTATGTTTTATTCATATTTTAATTATCAATCCTCCATAACCATTTGAATCCGCCTGACTAAGATTTACAAGATGACCATAGCTTGCTTCATACCAACAATCTCCGTGGGATCGACCCTTACTCGCGTAAGGTTTATTACTTGGACGACCCAGTGCACTTGCTGGTTAGTTGTGCAAAGTTGTGATAAAGAGTTGAGATTGCAATTGAGCGTACCATGTTAATGGCGCCATTGATGATCACAATTTCGTGCACCAAGTTTTTAGTGCCGTTGCCGGGGATTGTTTGAGTTTGGACAACTGACGGTTCATCTTGTTGCTTAGATTAGGTATTTTTCTTCAGAATTTTTAAGAATGAATTCTAGAGTTTCATGGTGATGTTCTTATCATCACCAAAGCTGATTGATTCTCATCAATTTAGCTCTTGAATGTAATGTGCTGCTGAAGCTTGGCTAGCCATGTCTAATCTTTTTAGACTAAAGCTTTAGATTAACATTGCATGATTCCTGGAATTCTTATTAAAAATTTTGAATCTCTTTATTTTCTTTTCCATATAATTTTCAAAAAATCCAAAAAAAATTACAAAGTCATAAAAATAAAAAATATTTTATGTTTCTTGTTTGAGTCTAGTGTCTCAATTTAAGTTTGGTGTCAATTGCATGTTTCTGTTCTTCTTGCATTTTTCGAATTCATTCATGTGTCTTCATTGATCTTCAAGTTGTTCTTGATGATTTACTTGCTCTGATCTTTAAATTCTCTTGTCTTGTGTGTCTTGTTGTTTCTCATATGCATTCTCAATTTGCTAGTGTCAGTAGTATACAAACTTCTAAGTTTGGTGTCTTGTTTTAATTTTAGTTGCATTTTGATTATTCCTCATCATTAAAAATCCAAAAAATTTTTCAAAAGTGTGTCTTTTCTAGTCAATAATACAGAGAATTGAAGATTCAGAACATACAGCAGAGGAATCACACAGGAAAAGCTGGGCATTCAAAACGCCCAGTGAAGAAGGAAAACTGGTGTTTAAATGACAGCCAGGGCACCTGGCTGGGCGTTTAACGCCCAAAAGGGTAGCATTTTGGGCATTAAACGCCAGAATGGATACCATTCTAGGCGTTTAACGCAAGGATGGCACAAGAGGGAAGATTTTATTTTTAATTCAAATTTTTTTCAAGTTTCCATAATTTTTCAAAATCAAATCTTTTTCAAATCATATCTTTTCAATCATATATTTTCAAAATAAATTTCTTTCCATTTTCAAAAATACTTGCTAGCAATTAATGATTTGATTCAACATTTCAAGTGTGTTGCCTTTTCTGTTGAGAAAGGTTTAATGTCTGAATCATATCTTTTAAATTTCTTGTTAGCCAAGTCATTAATTTTAAAAATCAAATCTTTTTAAATTGTTTTTCAATCATATCTTTTCAATCATATGTTTTTAAAACCATAACTTTTCAATCATATCTTCTTAATCACATCTTTTTCAAAATAGTTTTCAATCATATCCTTTTTATTTCTAATTTCAAAATCTTTTTCAAATTTCACTTAATTTCTTTCCCAATCTTAGTTTTCGAAAATCAATTACCATTTTTCAAAATTTCTTTTAATTAATTCACTTTAATTTTCGAAAACTTTCTTCCCCTCTTTTCACATCCTTCTATTTATGGACTAACACTCCTCCTCAATGCACAATTCGAACTCTATCTCTCTTGATAAGTTCGAATTCTTCTACCTCCTCCTTCTATTCTTCTTTTCCTCTGACACCTCAAGGAATCTCTATACTGTGACATAGAGGACTCCATATTTTCTTATTTTCTTCTCTTTCATATGAGCAGGAGAAAAGACAAAGGCATTCTTGTTGAAGCTGACCCTGAACCTGAAAGGACCTTGAAGCAAAAGCTAAGAGAAGCTAAAGCACAATTCTCTGTAGAGGACCTAACAGAAATCTTCAAAGAAGAAGAATACATGGCAGCTGAAAACAACAACAATGCCAACAATGCAAGGAAGGTGCTGGGTGACTTTACTGCACCTACTCCCGACTTCTATGGGAGAAGCATCTCTATCCCTGCCATTGGAGCAAACAACTTTGAGTTTAAGCCTCAATTAGTTTCTCTAATGCAACAGAATTGCAAGTTCCATGGACTTCCATTGGAAGATCCTCATCAGTTTTTAGCTGAATTCTTACAAATCTGTGACACTGTCAAGACCAATAAGGTTGATCCTGAGGTCTACAGACTTATGCTATTCCCTAGTGTTGTAAGAGACAGAGCTGGGATATGGTTGGACTCACAACCTAAAGAAAGCCTGAACTCTTGGGAAAAGCTAGTCAATGCCTTCTTGGCAAAGTTCTTTCCACCTCAAAAATTGAGTAAGCTTAGAGTGGAAGTCCAAACCTTCAGACAGAAGGAAGGTGAATCCCTCTATGAAGCTTAGGAAAGATACAAACAATTGATCAGAAAGTGTCCTTCTGACATGCTTTCTGAATGGAGCATCATAGGTATCTTCTATGATGGTCTGTCTAAACTGTCCAAGATATCATTGGACAGCTCTGCTGGAGGATCTCTTCATCTGAAGAAGATGCCTGCAGAAGCTTAAGAACTCGTCAAAATGGTTGCAAATAACCAATTCATGTACACTTCTGAAAGGAATCCTGTGAACAATGGGACAAATCAGAAGAAAGGAGTTCTTGAGATTGATACTCTGAATGCCATATTAGCTCAGAACAAAATATTGACTCAACAAGTCAATATGATTTCTCAAAGTCTGTCTGGAATGCAAGCTGCACCAGGCAGTACTAAGGATGCTTCATCTGAAGAAGAAGCTTATGATCCTGAGAACCCATCAATGGAAGAGGTGAATTACATGCGAGAACCCTATGGAAACACCTATAATCCTTCATGGAGAAATCATCCAAATCTCTCATGGAAGGATCAATAGAGACCTCAACAAGGTTTCAACAACAATAATGGTGGAAGAAACAGGTTTAGCAATGGCAAGCCTTTTCCATCATCTTCTTAGCAACAGACAGAGAATTCTAAGTAGAGCCACTCTGACTTAGCAACCATGGTCTCTAATCTAATCAAAACCACTCAAAGTTTCATGACTGAAACAAGGTCCTCCATTAGAAACTTGGAGGCACAAGTGGGTCAGCTGAGCAAGAAAATTACTGAACTCCCTCCTAGCACTCTTCCAAGCAATACAGAAGAGAATCCAAAAAGAGAGTGTAAGGCCATCAACATGGCCGAATTTGGAGAGGAGGAAGAGGCAGTGATCGCCACTGAGGAAGACCTCAATGGATGTCCACTGGCCTCTAATGAGTTCCTGGTGGACGAAATTGTGATTCCCTTTTTTCTTGTAATTGGATTTATACTCTGAGGGCATTGTTTATTTCCTTCACAATCTCGTTCAACTAACCAGCAAGTGTACTGGGTCGTCCAAGTAATAACCTTACGTGAGTAAGGGTCGAATCCACAGAGATTGTTGGTATGAAGCAAGCTATGGTCACCTTGTAAATCTCAGTCAGGCAAATTAAACATTATTTATGGGTTTGAAGATAGGAATAATAAAAAGAAATAAATAATAAAAGGGATAGAACACTTATGCAGATTCATTAGTAGAGGTATCTTTTAAGTATATACAGCTGCTGCATGGCTCAAGGATGCCTGCTCTTCCATTGCTTCTACTCAATCCTTCTTACTCCTTTCCATGGCAAGCTTTGTATTGGAGTTCACCATCAACTGTGGCTACTTTCATTCCTCACGGGGAAATAACCTGTGCGGTTGTCACTCGCACAGCTAACCAGTCTGGAGGCATCACCCATGGCTGATGGCTACATCCCATCCTCGCAGTGAAAACTATGCTAACGCACTCTGTCACAGTACGGCTAATCACCGGTTGGTTCCCGCTCCTACTGGAATAGAATCCCTCTTTTGCGTCTGTCACCAACGCCCAGCAGGTTAAAGTTTGAAGCACGTCACAGTCATTCATGATCGGAATCCTACTCGGAACACCACAGACAAGGTTGGACTTTCCGGACTCCCAGGATCCTACTCGGAACACCACAGACAAGGTTGGACTTTCCGGATCCAGATGAATGCCGCCAACTATCTAACTTATACCACGAAGATTCTGTTGGGGAATCTAAGAGATACGCATTCAAGCTCTGTTGCATATAGAACGGACATGGTTGTCAATCACGTGCATTCATAAGTGAGAATGATAATGAGGGTAATTTGACTCATAACATTCATCATGTTCTTGGGTACGAATGAATATCTTGGAATAAGAATAAAAGAGATTTGAATAAAAGAAGATAGAATTTCATTAATACTTGAGGTACAGCAGAGCTCCACACCCTTAATCTATGGTGTGCAGAAACTCCACCGTTGAAAATACATAAGCAAAAGGTTCAGGCATGGCCGAATGGCCAGCCCTCTCCATGATCAAGTGACCGAATAATGAAAGACTTAAAGTGGTCAAAAGATGTCTAATACAATAGATAAATGTCCTATATATACTAGACTAGCTTCTAGGGTTTACATGAGTAAGTCATTGATGCATAAATCCACTTCCGGGGCCCACTTGGTGTGTGCTTGGGCTGAGCTTGATGAATTCACGTGTAGAGGCATTTCTTGGCGTCAAACTTCAGGTTATGACGTGTTTTGGGCGTTCAACTCCGGATCATGACGTTTTTCTGGCGTTTTACTCCAGACAGCAGCGTGTACTTGGCGTTCAACGCCAAGTTACGTCGTCATTCTTCGAATAAAGTATGGACTATTATATATTGCTGGAAAGCTCTGGATGTCTACTTTCTAACGCCGTTGAGAGCGCGCCAATTGGAGTTCTGTAGCTCCAGAAAATCCATTTCGAGTGCAGGGAGGTCAGAATCCAACAGCATCAGCAGTCCTTTTGTTAGCCTTCTTCAGAGTTTTGCTCAAATCCCTCAATTTCAGTCAGAATTTACCTGAAATCACAGAAAAACACACAAACTCATAGTAAAGTCCAGAAATGTGAATTTAACATAAAAACTAATGAAAACATCCCTAAAAGTAGCTCAAACTTACTAAAAACTATATGAAAACAATGCCAAAAAGCGTATAAATTATCCGCTCATCACAACACCAAACTTAAATTGTTGCTTGTCCCCAAGCAACTGAAAATCAAATAGGATAAAAAGAAGAGAATATACTATAAAGTCCAAAATATCAATGAATATTAATTTAATTTGATGAGCGGGACTTGTAGCTTTTTGCTTCTGAACAGTTTTGGCATCTCACTTTTTCCTTTGAAGTTTAGAGTGATTGGCTTCTCTAGGAACTTAGAATTTCAGATAGTGTTATTGACTTTCCTAGTTAGGCATGTTGATTCTTGAACACAGCTACTTTATGAGTCTTGGCTGTGGCCCTAAGCACTTTGTCTTCCAGTATTACCACCGGATACACAAATGCCACAGACACATAACTGGGTGAACCTTTTCAGATTGTGACTCAGCTTTGCTAAAGTCCCCAGTTAGTGGTGTCCAGAGCTCTTAAGCACACTCTTTTGGATCACGACTTTAACCACTCAGTCTCAAGCTTTTCACTTGGACTTTCATGACACAAGCACATGGTTAGGGACAGCTTGATTTAGCCGCTTAGGCCTGGATTTAACTTCCTTGGGCCCTCCTATCCATTGATGCTCAAAGCCTTGGATCCTTGCTACCCTTGCCTTTTGGTTTTAAGGGCTATTGGCTTTTTCTGCTTGCTTTTTCTTTTTCTTTCTTTTCTTTTTTTTTTCGCCTCTTTTTTTTTTCACTGCTTTTTCTTGCTTCAAGAATCAATTCATGAATTTTTCAGTTCATCAATAACATTTCTCTTTGTTCATCATTCTTTCAAGAGCCAACAATTTTAACACTCATAAACAACAAGATCAAAAAATATGCACTGTTCAAGCATTCATTCAGAAAACAAAAATTATTGCCACCACATCAATATAATTAAATTAAATTCACTAATAATTTCGAAAATTATGTACTTCTTGTTCTTTTGAATTAAAACATTTTTCTTTTAAGAGAGGTGAAAGACTAATGGATTTTATTCATAGCTTTAAGGCATGGTTACACACTAATGATCATGAAGTAGAGACACAAAAACATAGATAAACATAACACTTAAAAACCGAAAACAGAAAGAAAATAAAGAACAAGGAATGAATCCACCTCTAGTGGCGTCTTCTTCTTGAAGGACCAATGATGT
This sequence comes from Arachis hypogaea, assembly GCF_003086295.3. Lineage (NCBI taxonomy): Eukaryota > Viridiplantae > Streptophyta > Magnoliopsida > Fabales > Fabaceae > Arachis > Arachis hypogaea. The sequence goes on along the minus strand of NC_092039.1, from coordinate 46,564,176 downwards.
TCTTCAACTCTTCTATGTCCCTTCCTTGCCTTTGTTGCTCCTCTCTCATAGCTCTTTGATCTTCTCTTATTTCTTGGAGAGTGAGGGCGTGTTCATGGTGTTCCACCCTTAGTTGTTCCACGTTTTGGCTCAAGTCTTCTAAGGAGGTACTGAGTTGCTCCCAATAGTTGTTGGGAGGAAAGTGCATTCCATGAGGCATTTGTTGATGAACTTCCTCATGTTCTCCTTGGGGGCCGTGAGGGACTTCCCTTGTTTGCTCCATCCTTTTCTTGGTGATGGGCTTGTCTTCTTCAATGGAGACATCTCCATCTATGATAACTCCAGCTGAATAACATAGATGGCATATGAGGTGGGGGAAGGCTAGCCGTACCATGTATGAAGGCTTGTCAGCTATTTTGTAGAGTTCATTGGCTATGACTTCATGAACCTCTACTTCCTCTCCAATCATGATGCTATGAATCATGATTGCCCGATCCACAGTAACTTCAGATCGGTTGCTTGTAGGGATGATGGATCTTTGGATGAATTCCAGCCATCCTCTAGCTACAGGCTTGAGGTCCAGTCTTCTTAGTTGGACTGGTTTGCCTTTGGAGTCTACTCTCCATTGGGCGCCTTCCACACAAATGTCCATTAGGACTTGGTCCAACCTTTGATTGAAGTTGACCCTCCTTGTGTAGGGGCGTTCATCACCTTGCATCATGGGTAGATGAAACGCCAACCTCACATTTTCCGGACTGAAATCTAAGTATTTCCCCCGAACCATTGTGAGATAGTTCTTTGGATTCGGGTTCATACTTTGATAATGGTTCCTAGTGATCCATGCATTAGCATAGAACTCTTGAACCATCAATAATCCGACTTGTTGCATGGGGTTGGTTATGACTTCCCACCCTCTTCTTTGGATCTCATGTCGGATTTCCGGATACTCATTCTTTTTGAGCTTGAAGGGGACCTCAGGGATCACCCTCTTCTTTGCCACAACATCATAGAAGTGGTCTTGGTGGCTCTTGGAGATGAATCTCTCCTTTTCCCATGATTCGGAAGTGGAAGCTTTTACCTTCCCTTTTCCTTTTCTTGAGGAAACTCCGGTCTTGGGTGCCATTGATGGTGAAAAAAATAAAAATCTAGGCTTTTTACCACACCAAACTTAAAATTTGCTCGTCCTCGAGCAAAAAGAAAAGAAGAGTAGAAGAAGAAGAAGAAGAAAATGTGAGTAGAGAGGGAGAAGGGGGGTTCGGCTATGTAGAGAAGAAGGGGTTATGTTGTGTGAAAATGAAGAAGAAAAGGGAGGTATTTATAGGGAGGGGGGGAGGGTTAGGTTTCGGCCATTTTGGGTGGTAATGGGTGGGAAATTGAATTTGAATGTAATGGGGGTAGGTGGGGTTTATGGGGAAGAGGAGGTTGATGTGAATGGTGCATGGGGTAATTGGGAAGAGAAATTGATGTGATTGGTGAAGGTTTTTGGGAAGGGTGACATTGAGAATGAGATTTGGATTAGGAGAGTGTGAATAGGATTAAAAGAAAAGGTAGGTGGGGATCCTGTGGGGTCCACAGGTCCTGAGGTGGGGATCCTGTGGGGTCCACAGGTCCCGAGGTGAAAAGAAATACCATTCCTTCACCCTATAGGCGTGTAAATTGCCTTCATGCACCATTCTGGCGTTCAAACGCCCATTGGTGCATGTTCTGGGCGTTAAACGCCCATGTGATGCTTGATTCTGGCGTTGAACGCCAGTTTCAAGCTTGTTTCTGGCGTTCAGCGCCAGATTGTCCTCTGCGTGCGCATCCTGGCGTTAAACGCCAGGATGTTGCTTGTTTTGGGCGTTCAGCGCCAGGAAGATGCTCTGTTCTGGCGTTGAACGCCCGCCAGATGCATCTTCTGGGCGCTGAACGCCGGCCCGTGCGTCCTCCAGGGTGAAAAATTTTTTTTCTTCTGTTTTTGACTCTGTTTTTAATTTTTTTGATTTTTTCGTGACTCCTCATGATCATGTACCTAATTAAACACAAAAATAACAAAGAAACAAAATAAAATAAAATTAGATAAATAAAATTGGGTTGCCTCCCAACAAGCGCTTCTTTAATGTCAATAGCTTGACAGTGGCTCTCATGGAGCCACAGAGCAATCAAGTCAATGTTGTCTAGTCCCAACACCAAACTTAGAGTTTGGATATGGGGCTTGAACACCAAACTTAGAGTTTGGTTGTGGCTTCACAACACCAAACTTAGAGTTTGACTGTGTGGGCTCTTCTTGACCTTGAACTGAGAGAAGCTCTTCATGCTTACTCTCTTTTGTCACAAAGGGATGGCCATGTGCTTGAAACACAAGGTATTCCCCATTTAATTGAAGGACTAGCTCTCCTCTGTTGACATCTATCACAGCTTCTGCTGTGGCTAGGAAAGGTCTTCCTAGGATGATGCATTCATCATCTTTCTTCCTAGTATCTAGGACTATGAAATCAGCAGGATGTAAAAGTTTTCAACTTTTATAAGCACGTCCTCTACTATCCCATGAGCTTGTCTTATGGATTTATCTGCCAATTGTAATGAGAACAAGGCAGGTTGTACCTCAATGATTCTTAGCTTCTCCATTACAGAGAGTGGCATAAGGTTTATCCCTGACCCAAGATCACACAGAGCTTTTTCAAAGCTCATGGTGCCAATGGTGCAAGGTATTAAGAACTTGCCAGGATCTTGTTTCTTTTGAGGTAGAGTTTCCTGAATCCAAGTTTCTAATTCATTAATGAGCAAGGGAGGTTTACTTTCCAAAGTCTCATTACCAAACAGCTTGGCATTCAGTTTCATGATAGCTCCTAGATATTGAGCAACTTGCTCACTAGTCACATCTTCATCCTCCTCAGAGGATGAATAATAGTCAGAGCTCATGAATGGCAGAAGGAGATTTAGTGGAATCTCTATGGTCTCTGTGTGAGCCTCAGATTCCTCAGGATCCTTATTAGGAAGCTCCTTCTTGCTTGGAGGACGTCCCAGGAGTTCTTTCTCACTAGGATTTTCGTCCTCCTCCTCCTTTGTGCTTTCGGCCATGTTGACTAAGTCAATGGCTTTGCACTCTCCTTTTGGATTCTCTTCTGTATTACTTGGGAGAATACTGGGAGGAGTTTCAATAACTTTCTTACTCAGCTGGCCTACTTGTGCCTCCAAATTTCTAATGGAGGATCTTGTTTCATTCATGAAACTGAAGGTGGCCTTTGACAGATCAGAGACTATATTAGCTAAATTAGAATTATTTTGTTCAGAGTTCTCTGTCTGTTGCTGAGAAGATGATGGATATGGCTTACTATTATTCAGCCTATTGCGTCCACCATTGTTAAAACCTTGTTGAGGTTTTTGTTGATCCTTCCAGGAGAAATTTGGATGATTTCTCCATGATGGGTTATAGGTATTTCCATATGGTTCACCCAGATAATTAACCTCTGCCATGGCAGGGTTCTCAGGATCATAAGCTTCTTCAGAAGCTACCTCTCTAGTACTGTTGGATGCATGTTGCAATCCATTCAGATTTTGAGAGATCATGTTGACCTGTTGAGTCAACACTTTGTTCTGAGCCAGTATGGCATTCAGAGCATCAATTTCAAGAACTCCCTTCTTCTGAGGGACCCCATTATTCACGGAATTCCTCTCAGAGGTATACATGAACTGGTTGTTTGCAACCATGTCAATGAGTTCTTGAGCCTCTTCAGGCGTTTTCTTCAGGTGAATAGATCCACCTGCAGAATGGTCCAGTGACATTTTCGAAAATTCAGAGAGACCATAATAGAATATATCTAATAGGGTCCATTCTGAAAACATGTCAGATGGACATCTCTTGGTCAGCTGCTTGTATCTTTCCCAAGCTTCATAGAGAGATTCACCATCTTTTTGTTTGAAAGTTTGAACATCCACTCTCAGCTTGCTCAGCTTTTGAGGAGGAAAGAATTTATCTAAGAAGGCAGTGACCAGCTTATCCCAGGAGTCCAGGCTATCCTTAGGTTGTGAATCCAACCATATTCTAGCTCTGTCTCTTACAGCAAAAGGGAAAAGCATGAGTCTGTAGACTTCAGGATCAACTCCATTCGTCTTTACAGTATCACAGACTTGCAAGAATTCAGTTAAGAACTGATAAGGATCTTCAGATGGAAGTCCATAAAACTTGCAGTTTTGTTGCATCAAAGCAACTAGTTGAGGCTTAAGCTCAAAGTTATTGGCTCCAATGGCAGGAATGGAGATGCTTCTTCCATCAAATTTGGATGTTGGCTTTGTGAAGTCACCAAGCATTCTCCTTGCATTATTATTATTATTATTTTCGGTCATCTCCTTCTCTTGTTCGAAAATTTCTGAAAGGTTGCTTCTGGATTGTTGTAATTTAGCTTCTCTTAATTTTCTCTTCAGAGTCATTTCAGGTTCTGGATCAACTTCAACAAGAGTGCCCTTTTCCTTGTTCCTGCTCATAAGAAAGAGAAGAAAACAAGAAAAGAAAAAGGAATCCTCTATGTCACAGTATAGAGATTCCCTCAGGTTAGTAGAAGAAGAAAGAGGTAGAAGAATGAAGAAGGATGAAGAAGAATTCGGATGAAGAGAGGTGAAGAGAAGTGTTAGTAGTTAAATAATTAAATAGAATAAGAGAAGAGAAAGAAATTTTCGAAAATAATTTTGAAAAAATGGTTAGTGATTTTCAAAAATTAAAGATGAGATGAGATTAAAATTAGAATTTAAAACAATTAAAAAGAATTTTTGAAAAAGAGGGGGAGAATTTTCGAAAATTTAGAGAGGGAAAAGTAGTTAGGTGGTTTTGAAAAAGATAAGAAACAAACAAGGAGTTAGTTAAGTGATTGAAAAAGATTTGAAATCAAATTTTGAAAAAGATAAGAAGATAGGAGGTTAGATAAGATATTTTGAAATCAAATTTTGAAAAAGATAAAATTTTTGAAAAAGATAAGATAAAAGATAAAAAGATATATTTGAAAAAGATATTTGAAAAAAAAGATTTAATTTTTAAAAATTACTTAACTAACAAGAAACTACAAGATAAGATTCTAGAATTTAAAGATTGAACCTTTCTTAACAAGAAAGTAACAAACTTCAAATTTTTGAACCAATCACATTAATTGTTAGCTAATTTTCGAAAATTTGATAAAAAGATAAGAAAAAGATTTTGAAAATATTTTGAAAAATATTTTTGAAATTTTCGAAAATGCTAAAAAATGAAAAAGATATGATTTTTGAAAAAGATTTTGAAAAGATAAGATTTTTAAAATTGAAATTTTGACTTGACTTGTAAGAAACAACTAATTTTTAAAAATTTTTGACCAAGTCAACCCAAAATTTCGAAATTTTAGAGGAAAATAAGGAAAAGATATTTTTGATTTTTAAATATTGAATGAAAAACACAAAAATGACCCAAAACATGAAAATTTTGGATCAAGACACAAGATGCATGCAAGAATGCTATGAATGTCAAGATGAACACCAAGAACACTATGAAGATCATGATGAACATCAAGAACATAATTTTGAAAAATTTTTGATGCAAAGAAAACATGCAAGACACCAAACTTAGAAATCTTTAATGCATGAAAATTATGAATGCAAAAATGCACATGAAAAACAACAAAAGACACAAAACAAGAAATCATCAAGATCAAACAAGAGGACTTGTCAAGAACAACTTGAAGATCATGAAGAACACTATGAATGCATGAATTTTCGAAAACAATGCAAGAAAAATTTTAAAAGCATGCACTTGACACCAAACTTAAAAATTAACACAAGACTCAAACAAGAAACACAAAATATTTTTGATTTTTATGATTTTCTAATTTTTTTTTTTTGTATTTTTATTGATTTTTTTTTCGAAAAACATTTTTGGAAAAGCGAAAAATAAAAGAAAAATTTTGAAAAAGATTTTTGAAAAGAAAATTACCTAATCTGAGCAACAAGATGAACCGTCAGTTGTCCATACTCGAACAATCCCCGGCAACGGCGCCAAAAACTTGGTGGACGAAATTGTGATTCCCTTTTTTCTTGTAATTGGATTTATACTCTGAGGGCATTGTTTATTTCCTTCACAATCTCGTTCAACTAACCAGCAAGTGTACTGGGTCGTCCAAGTAATAACCTTACGTGAGTAAGGGTCGAATCCACAGAGATTGTTGGTATGAAGCAAGCTATGGTCACCTTGTAAATCTCAGTCAGGCAAATTAAACATTATTTATGGGTTTGAGGATAGGAATAATAAAAAGAAATAAATAATAAAAGGGATAGAACACTTATGCAGATTCATTAGTAAAGGTATCTTTTAAGTATATACAGCTGCTGCATGGCTCAAGGATGCCTGCTCTTCCATTGCTTCTACTCAATCCTTCTTACTCCTTTCCATGGCAAGCTTTGTATTGGGGTTCACCATCAACTGTGGCTACTTTCATTCCTCACGGGGAAATAACCTGTGCGGCTGTCACTCGCACAGCTAACCAGTCTGGAGGCATCACCCATGGCTGATGGCTACATCCCATCCTCGCAGTGAAAACTATGCTAACGCACTCTGTCACAGTACGGCTAATCACCGGTTGGTTCCCGCTCCTACTGGAATAGAATCCCTCTTTTGCGTCTGTCACCAACGCTCAGCAGGTTAAAGTTTGAAGCACGTCACGGTCATTCATGATCGGAATCCTACTCGGAACACCACAGACAAGGTTGGACTTTCCGGACTCCCAGGATCCTACTCGGAACACCACAGACAAGGTTGGACTTTCCGGATCCAGATGAATGCCGCCAACTATCTAACTTATACCACGAAGATTCTGTTGGGGAATCTAAGAGATACGCATTCAAGCTCTGTTGCATATAGAACGGACATGGTTGTCAATCACGTGCATTCATAAGTGAGAATGATAATGAGGGTAATTTGACTCATAACATTCATCATGTTCTTGGGTACGAATGAATATCTTGGAATAAGAATAAAAGAGATTTGAATAAAAGAAGATAGAATTTCATTAATACTTGAGGTACAGCAGAGCTCCACACCCTTAATCTATGGTGTGCAGAAACTCCACCGTTGAAAATACATAAGCAAAAGGTTCAGGCATGGCCGAATGGCCAGCCCTCTCCATGATCAAGTGACCGAATAATGAAAGACTTAAAGTGGTCAAAAGATGTCTAATACAATAGATAAATGTCCTATATATACTAGACTAGCTTCTAGGGTTTACATGAGTAAGTCATTGATGCATAAATCCACTTCCGGGGCCCACTTGGTGTGTGCTTGGGCTGAGCTTGATGAATTCACGTGTAGAGGCATTTCTTGGCGTCAAACTTCAGGTTATGACGTGTTTTGGGCGTTCAACTCCGGATCATGACGTTTTTCTGGCGTTTTACTCCAGACAGCAGCGTGTACTTGGCGTTCAACGCCAAGTTACGTCGTCATTATTCGAATAAAGTATGGACTATTATATATTGCGGGAAAGCTCTGGAAGTCTACTTTCCAACGCCGTTGAGAGCGCGCCAATTGGAGTTCTGTAGCTCCAGAAAATCCATTTCGAGTGCAGGGAGGTCAGAATCCAACAGCATCAGCAGTCCTTTTGTTAGCCTTCTTCAGAGTTTTGCTCAAATCCCTCAATTTCAGTCAGAATTTACCTGAAATCACAGAAAAACACACAAACTCATAGTAAAGTCCAGAAATGTGAATTTAACATAAAAACTAATGAAAACATCCCTAAAAGTAGCTCAAACTTACTAAAAACTATATGAAAACAATGCCAAAAAGCGTATAAATTATCCGCTCATCGCTCATCAGTTCCCTAATAAGGAACCATGGGAATCTGAGGCTCACACTGAGACCATAGAGATTCTATTGGATTTACTTCTGCCATTCATGAGCTCTGATAAGTATTCTTCCTCTGAAGAGGATGAAGATGTCACTGAAGAGCAAGTTGCTAAGTACCTTGGAGCAATCATGAAGCTAAATGACAAGTTATTTGGTAATGAGACTTGGGAGGATGAACCCCCTTTGCTCACCAAAGAACTGGATGCCTTGACTAGGCAGAGATTACCTCAAAAGAGACAGGACCCTGGGAAGTTCTCAATACCTTGTACAATAGGCACCATGACCTTCAAGAAGGCTCTGTGTGACCTAGGGTCAAGCATAAACCTTATGCCTCTCTCTGTAATGGAGAAGCTAGGGATTTTTGAGGTACAAGCTGCAAGAATCTCACTAGAGATGGCAGACAATTCAAGAAAACAGGCTTATGGACTTGTAGAGGATGTTCTGGTAAAGATTGAAGACCATTACATCCCTGCTGATTTCATAGTCCTAGAAACTGGGAAGTGCATGGATGAATCCATCATCCTTGGCAGACCCTTCCTAGCCACAACAAAGGCTGTGATTGATGTTGACAGAGGAGAATTGATCATTCAAGTGAGTGAAGAATCCTTTATGTTTAAAGCTCAAGGATATCCCTCTGTAACCATGGAGAGGAAGCATGAAGAGCTTCTCTCAAAACAGAGTCAAACAAAGCCCCCACAGTCAAACTCTAAGTTTGGTGTTGGGAGGCCACAACCAAATTCTAAGTTTGGTGTTGAACCCCCACATTCAAACTCTAAGTTTGGTGTTTGGAGGTTCCAAAATTGCTCTGAGTATCTGTAAGACTCCATGAGAGCCCACTGTCAAGCTACTGACATTAAAAAAGCGCTTGTTGGGAGGCAACCCAATGTTATATTTATCTATTTTCCATTGTTATTTTATGATTTCTATAGGTTGATGATCATGGGAAGTCACAAAATCAATTGAAAAATCAAAAACAGAATGAAAAACAGAAAGAAAAATAGCACACCCTGGAGGAAAATTTGCTGGCGTTTAAACGCCAGTGAAGATAGCAAAATGGGCGTTTAACGCCCAGTCTGGCACCATTCTGGGCGTTTAACGCCAGAAAGGGGCACCAGACTGGCGTTTAACGCCAGGAATGGGCAAGAAGCTGGCGTTAAATGCCAGAAATGGGCACCAGCCCGGCGTTTAACGCCAGGATTGGCAGAAGGAGCATTTTTGCTCGCCACTTGGTGCAGGGATGAATTATCCTTAACACCTAAGGATCTGTGGACCCCACAGGATCCCCACCTACTCCACCACTCTCTCTCTTCTTCACTCATTCACCAATCACCTCAACACCTCTTTCCCAAAAACCCATCACCTATCAAATCCCACTATTCTCTTCACCACTCACATCCATCCTTCATAAAACCCCACCTACCTCACCATTCAAATTCAAACCACTCAATGGAAGAGAGATTAAAGAGGGAAGCCGGTTCAACTGAGAAGGCATGACCTCAAGCCCGTGGCTAGGGGATGGTTGGAGTTTATCCAACTCTCAGTCATTCCCACTAGCAACCAGTCCGAAGTTACTATAGACCGGGCTATCATGATTCATAGCATCATGATTGGAGAGGAAGTAGAAGTTCATGAGGTTATATCCCAAGAACTTTATAAGGTGGCTGACAAGTCTTCTACCTTGGCAAGGTTAGCCTTCCCTCATCTCATTTGTCACCTCTGTAATTCAGTTGGAGTTAACATAGAGGGAGACATCCTCATTGATGAGGACAAGCCCATCACTAAGAAAAGGATGGAGCAAACAAGAGATCCCAGTCATCATGAAATCCCTGAGATGCCTCAAGGGATGCACTTTCCTCCACAAAACTATTGGGAGCAAATCAACACCTCCCTAGGAGAATTGAGTTCCAACATGGGACAACTAAGGGTGGAGCACCAAGAACATTCCATTCTCCTCCATGAAATTAGAGAAGATCAAAGAATCATGAGAGATGAGCAACAAAGGCAAGAAAGAGACATTGAGGAGCTCAAGTACTCCATAAGAACTTCAAGAGGAAGAACAAGCCGCCATCACTAAGGTGGACCCGTTCTTTAATCTTCTTGTTCTTTATTTTTCTGTTTTTCAAATTTTTTATGCTTATGTCTATCTATGTTTGTGTTTTATGATCATTAGTGTCTTAGTGTCAATGCCTTAAAGTTATGAATGTCCTATGAATCCATCACCTTTCTTAAATGAAAAATGTTCTTAATTAAAAAAAAGAGAAGAATTGCATGAATTTTGAATTTTATAACAGATTAATTATTTTGATGTGGTGGCAATACTTTGACTTCTGAATGTATGCTTAAACAGTGCATATGTCTTTTGAATTTGTTGTTCATGAATGTTGGCTCTTGAAAGAATGATGAAAAAAGGAGACATGTTATTGAGGATGTGAAAAATCATAAAAATGATTCTTGAAGCAAGAAAAAGCAGTGAATTCAAAAAAAAGAGATTATGTGCGAAAAAAAAAGAGAGAAAGCAAGCAGAAAAAGCCAATAGCCCTTTAAACCAAAAGGCAAGGGTAAAAATAAAGTCGTGATCCAAGGCAGAAAGAGTGTGCTTAAAAACCCTGGACACCTCTAATTGGGGACTCTATCAAAGCTGAGTCACAATCTGAAAAGTTCACCCAGTTATGTGTCTGTGGCATGTATGTATCCGGTGGTAATACTGAAAGACAGAGTGCTTTGGGCCACGGCCAAGACTCATGAAGTAGCTGTGTTCAAGAATCAACATACTTAACTAGAAGAAACAATAACACTATCTGTATTTTGAGTTCCTATAGAAGCCAATCATTCTGAACTTCAAAGGATAAAGTGAGATGCCAAAACTGTTCAGAGGCAAAAAGCTAAAAGCCCCGCTCATCTAATTAATACTGATCTTCATAGATACTTTTGGAATTCATTGTATATTCTTTCTTTTTATCCTATTTGATTTTTAGTTTCTTGGGGACAAGCAACAATTTAAGTTTGGTGTTGTGATGAGCGGATAATTTATACGCTTTTTGGCATTGTTTTTAGTATGTTTTTAGTATGTTTTAGTTAGGTTTTATTATATTTTTATTAGTTTTTATTTAAAATTCTCTTTTCTGGAATTTACTATGAGTTTTTTTGTTTTTCTGTGATTTCAGGTATTTTCTGGCTGAAATTGAGGGACCTGAGCAAAAATCTGATTCAGAGGCTAAAAAGGACTGCAGATGTTGTTGGATTCTGACCTCCCTGAACTCGAAGTAGATTTTCTAGAGCTACAAAAGCCCAATTGGGGCGCTCCCAATTGCGTTGGAAAGTAGATATCCTGGGCTTTCCAGCAATGTATAATAGTCCATACTTTGCCCGAGATTTGATGGCCCAAACTGGCATTTCAAATCAGCTCAAGAATTCTGGCGTTTAAACGCCGGAACTGGCACAAGAATGGGAGTTAAACGCCCAAACTGGCACAAAAGCTGGCGTTTAACTCCAAGAAAAGTCTCTACACATGAAAGCTCTAATGCTTAGCCCAAGCACACACCAAGTGGGCCCGGAAGAAGATTTTTATGTCATTTACTCATCTTTGTAAACCCTAAGCTACTAGTTCTCTACAAATAGGACCTTTTGCTATTGTATTAGACATCTTTTGATCACTTTGGATCTTTTGATCATCTTATGGGAGGCTGGCCATTCGGCCATGCCTAGACCTTGTTCTTATGTATTTTCAACGGTGGAGTTTCTACACACCATAGATTAAGGTGTGGAGCTCTGCTGTACCTCGAGTATCAATGCAATTACTATTGTTTTTCTATTCAATTCAGCTTATTCTTGTTCCAAGATATTCATTCGCACTCAAGAACTTGATGAATGTGATGATTATGTGACGCTCATCATCATTCTCACTTATGAATGCGTGCCTGACAATCACTTCCGTTCTACAAGCAAACAAGGCTTGAATGTTTATCTCTTGGATTCCTTAATCAGAATCTTCGTGGTATAAGCTAGAATTGATGGCGACATTCTTGAGAATCCAGAAGGTCTAAACTTTGTCTGTGGTATTCTGAGTAGGATTCAAGGATTAAATGACTGTGACGAGCTTCAAACTCGCGATTGTGGGGCGTTAGTGACAGACACAAAAGAATCACTGGATTCTATTCCGACATGATCGAGAATCGACAGATGAATAGCCGTGCTGTGACAGAGCGCGTTGAACATTTTCACTGAGAGGACGGGACTGTAGCCATTGACAGCAGTAATGCCCAACATACAGCTTGCCATGGAAAGGAGTAAGAAGGATTTGATGAAGACAGTAGGAAAGCAAAGAGACGGAAGGGACAAAGCATCTCCATACGCTTATCTGAAATTCTCACCAATGAATTACATAAGTATCTCTATCTTTATTTTATGTTTTATTCATCTTTTAATTATCAATCCTCCATAACCATTTGAATCCGCCTGACTGAGATTTACAAGATGACCATAGCTTGCTTCATACCAACAATCTCCGTGGGATCGACCCTTACTCGCGTAAGGTTTATTACATGGACGACCCAGTGCACTTGCTGGTTAGTTGTGCGAAGTTGTGATAAAGACTTGAGATTGCAATTGAGCGTACCATGTTGATGGTGCCATTGATAATCACAATTTCTGCACCACACGCGTTCGCGCGGCAGGGCTTGTGCGGCTAGCACAGGTTCCAGCTCCAGCGCAACTCACTGCCATACACCCTTTTACGTCGAATTGCAGAGCCACGCGTTTGCGTGGTTGACGCGGACGCGTGGGGAGGCAATTTTACATATGACGCGATTGCGACATCCACGCGGTCGCGTGGGTCAAATGGTGCCAAGGGCACGCCTCCAGCCACACTCCTACGTAACTCTCTGTTTCTTTTCTTCAATGTTGTGAAGGCACTAGGACGCGAGCGTGTCAATGACGCTGGTGCGTCGCATGCCTTCATCCCATTTTTTTATGCAATATGCAATATGTGGATAAGATGAAGAATATAGGCATTAGTACTGAGAAGAATTATTGACGAAGGAAATTAAGGGGAAGGAAAGGAACGATCATACCATGGTGGGTTGTCTCCCACCTAGCACTTTGCTTTAACATCCTTAAGTTGGATGCTCCACTAGCTCAGTCTTCTGCTGTGGGCGGATCTTCCAAGAGGAAGATCTCTAGTTCCTGGTTTTTCGCCATCTTTTCACCATGGAATAACTTCAAGCGATGTCCATTGACTTTAATAAGTTCAGACCTTGAAGGATGGCTCAAGTGAAAGACTCTGTATGGTTCCACCCTCTCTACTCGATAGGGATCATCCCATCTGGATCTCAGCTTGCCTGGCATGAGCCACATTTTGGAGTTGCAAAGGAAGACTAAGTCCCCAGGTTGGAACTCTCTTCTCTTGATGTTTTTGTCATGCACAGCCTTTACCTTCTCTTAAGCTTCTAGGCGAAGGTTCTCTAATTCTTGCAGTTGTAACTTCCGTTCAGCTCCGGCTCTCTTATAGTCCATGTTGCATTCCTTTACCACCCAGAAGGCCTTGTGTTCTAACACAACTGGGAGATGACAGGCCTTTCCATAAACCAAACGGAAAGGACTTATCCCAGTCGGTGTCTTGTATGCTGTCCGATATGCCCAAAGAGCATCTTGGAGCCTGGTGCTCTAGTCCTTTCTATGAGGCTTGACTATCTTTTGCAGTATACACTTTATCTCTCTGTTAGACACCTCTGCTTGCCTATTAGTCTGGGGGTGATAGGCTATTGTTACTTTATTAATTATCCCATGCCTCTTTAGTAAACCTATTAGTCTTCAGTTACAAAAGTGAGTGCCTTAATCGCTCACGATTTCTCGTGGTGATTGAAGAGAGGATTTTTTCGTGGTCTAGAATTCAGAATAAATTTTCGTTGCATGTATAGCTTCCAGACCAACAAAAGTCCTTTCTTACAAACGTTTTGGTTGTCACAAGTAACAAACCCCTAAATAAATTGATAACTGAAGTATTTAAACCTTGGGTCGTCTTCTCAAGGAATTGCAGGGATGTGTTCTTATTATTAGTTATGAGTCTTGTAAATTGGGGGTTTTGAAAGTAAGAAAGAAGTATGTTAAATGACAAGTAAAATAAATAAATAACTATAAAATAAACTCTTGGCAAGATATGAGAAATTGGAAGTCCTATCCTAGTTATCCTTATCGATGGTGATGAGAATTGAGTTTTAATCCCACTTAGTTAACCTTTACTAAAGCAAAGGAAAGTCAAGTGGACTAATTAGTTTGATCCTCAGGTCCTAGTCAATTTCCAAGAAAGGACTAGAGTTATTGGAATTCAATTCAATTAGCAAAAATAGCAATTATCAATCACGATGATTTTGATAACTCAAGAGTTACCAATTAATCAACCAAAGCCAAGAATGTAGAAAGCTAAATTAAAATCATATATCTGAAAATATCTCAATAATGTGTATTAAATAAGAAAATCAATCCTAACATGAAAAGTTCATAAGCCAATTGGGCAACACAAATCAGATACAAATGAAAGCATCAGAGTAAATGAAAGTAGAAGAGAAACATAAATTATTGAACCTAGTATGAAGAAACAATCCTAATGACTAAATGAAATCCTAAATCCTAATCCTAAGAGAGAGGAGAGAGCCTCTCTCTCTAAAAACTACATCTAAATTATAAAAAGTAAATTATAATCTGATATGAAGTGTTTCCTTCATTCCTCCACTTTGCAGCCTTTAATCTGTATTTTCTAGGCTTGAAACTGGGCCGGAAATAGCCCAGAATTCGCTGGAAACGAATTCTGCCACGCTAATTTTCGCAGATGCGATGCGTCCGCGGAGAGCGCGTGTTCGCGTCGCCTATCTGTACGGCCACTATGATAAATTATATATCAAATCGAAGCCCCGAACGTTAGCTTTCCAACGGAACTGGAACCGCGTCATTTGAATCTCTATAGCTCAAGTTATGGTGGTTTTAGTGCGAGAGGGTCAGGCTGACAGCTTTGCAGTTCCTTCGGTTTCTTGTATTCCTTCCACTTTTGCATGCTTCCTTTCCATCCTCTAAGCTATTCTTGCCCTGTAATCCCTAAAATCACTTAACACACATATCACGGCATCAAATGATAATAAGAGAGGATTTAAATAAAAGAAAATAAAAGTCAAAGAAGCATGTTTTCAATCATAGCACAAAATCAGGAAGGAGAATGTAAAACCATGCAAATCATATGAATAAGTGGGTAAAGAGTTGATAAAAACCACTCAATTGAGTTCAAGATAAATCATAAAATAGTGATTTATCAACCTCCCCACACTTAAACATTAGCATGTCCTCATGCTAATCTCAAGAGAAGCTATAAAGAAGTGAAGAGGAATTATAGAGAGTATGCAATGCAACCTATCTATGTGAATGCAACTGTATGCAAAATGTTTCTACCTTCTTGGTTAAAAGCAAATAAGTTCTCCAAAAAAAATAATTCAAATTCCACTAATTCAAATCACACAATAAAAGATAAGTAAACTTGTAAGAAGATAGCTCATGAAAGCAGGGAACATAGAATCAAGCATTGAACCCTTACTGGTAGTGTATATCATTCTAGTCTCTCAAGTGTATAGGGTTATTCACTCTACTCTTCTCTAATCATGCTTTCTAAACTTTGTTCTTCATCTAACCAATAAACAAGTATTTAATGTACCAATGCAAACATCATGAGGTCTTTTCAAGGTTGTAATGGGGCCAAGGCAAGGGCGAGGGTATATGTATGGCTAAGTGAGCTATAAATTGAATCTTTGAGTAACCTAAGATCTCACCTAACATACATACACTTTATATAATTTAAAATGCTTTACCTAGCTACCCAATTTTTTTCACTTTTGTATTACATGCTCATGTATCAGACTTATTTTTTAATTTTGTCCTATGTGCATTGATTCTTTTTATTTTTCATTTGGGGTAATATATTTATTTTTGTATCCCCTTATTTAATTTCTTAAAAAAAATTTCTATTTTTTTATTATTTTTATTTTTTTTATCAATGCACATAGTAATTTAATTATTTTGATTTCACATGAGCATGCTTTCCAAATTTTCAAATAACTTATTCAATTCAATTCCCTGCTTTTTTCTATCATCCCATATTCCCATAAAATTCCCCACACTTAAATTATACACAATATCTATCTTAAGCTAACCGAGAATTCAACTTGGAAATTTTTATTTTGTTTTTCTGCTTAAGGCTAGTAATGTGGTTATAAAACAAAAGGGGATTAAAAGGCTCAAGGGGGCTAACAAAGGTGATTTAAAGGGTAGGCTTATTTGGGATAAGTGAGTAAAAATTCAAATAATGGCCTCAATCATATGCAAGCATGTAAATATACTAAATAATGGACATATAGAATGGAACAAAGCAAAGATTGCAATCATAGAGAAGAAAACACACAAGAATAAAATATTATGGTCAAATAATGTAACCATGCAATTAAGCTCAAAATCTCACAAGTTGTTTGTTCTTTGGCTCAAAAATCATGTTCCAAATACAACTTCAAACAAATTTAACACATAGAAAATTTTAAATTTTTTATAATTTAAATTAGTGAAATACTATAAAAATTTCTTGAAAAAGAAAATATTACTTCAACCAACTAGTGACTAAATGCATAAAATCAAACAAACATGCAATCAAATATGCAAATGCAACAATGAACAAACAAAGAAAATTAAACATTGGTGTTGAGATAGAAATAGCTAACCCATGGAGATCGGTATCGACCTCCCCACACTTAAAGATTGCACCGTCCTCGGTGCATGCTAAGATGTACAAGTGGACGGGCTGCTCCAGCTGATGTCTTTTCTCCCAGGATTGTGTAGTGATGAGCGGATAATTTATACGCTTTTTGGCAATGTTTTTAGGTAGTTTTAGTATGATCTAGTTACTTTTAGGGATGTTTTCATTAGTTTTTATGCTAAATTCACATTTCTGGACTTTACTATGAGTTTGTGTGTTTTTCTGTGATTTCAGGTAATTTCTGGCTGAAATTGAGGGACCTGAGCAAAACTCTGATAAGAAGGCTGACAAAGGACTGCTGATGCTGTTGGAATCTGACCTCCCTGCACTCAAAATGGATTTTTTGGAGCTACAGAACTTCAAATGGCACGCTCTGAACGGCGTTGGAAAGTAGACATCCAGAAATTTCCAGAAATATATAATAGTCCATACTTTATTCGAGATTTGATGACGTAAACTGGCGCTCAACACCAGTTCCATGCTGCATTATGGAGTCAAACGCCAGAAACACGTCACGAACCAGAGTTGAACGCCCAAAACACGTTACAACTTGGCGTTCAACACCAAGAGAAGCCTCAGCTCGTGGATAGATCAAGCTCAGCCCAATCACACACCAAGTGGGCCCCGGAAGTGAATTTATGCATCAATTACTTACCTTTGTAAACCCTAGTAGCTAGTTTAGTATAAATAGAACTTTTTACTAGTTTATTAGATATCTTTGATTGTACTATTCAATCTTTGGATGTTTAGTTCTTAGATCTGGGGGCTGGCCATTCGGCCATGCCTGGACCTTTCACTTATGTATTTTCAACGGTGGAGTTTCTACACACCATAGATTAAGGGTGTGGAGCTCTGCTGTACCTCAAGTTTTAATGCAATTACTACTATCTTCTATCCAATTCGATTTATTCCTATTCTAAGATATTCGTTGCACTTCAACTTGATGAATGTGATGATCTGTGACACTCATCATCATTCTCACCTATGAACGCGCGTGACTGACAACCACTTCTGTTCTACCTTAGACCGGGCGCATATCTCTTGGATTCCTTGATTAGAATCTTCGTGGTATAAGCTAGAATTGATGGCGGCATTCATGGGAATCCAGAAAGTCTAACCTTGTCTGTGGTATTCCGAGTAGGATTCCGGGATTGAATGACTGTGACGAGCTTCAAACTCCTGAAGGCTGGGCGTTAGTGACAGACGCAAAATAATCACTGGATTCTATTCCAACCTGATTGAGAACCGACAGATGATTAGCCGTGCTGTGACAGAGCATTTGGACCATTTTCACTGAGAGGATGGGATGTAACCATTGACAACAGTGATGCCCTACATATAGCTTGCCATAGAAAGGAGTGATAAAAAACTGGAAGGAAGAAGTAGAAAAGCAAAGATTCAGAAGAAATACAGCACCTCCATACACCTATCTGAATTTCCCACCATTGAATTACATGAGTAACTTTATCTTTATTTTTTATTTATTTTATTATCATTATTTAAACCAATAATCTCTTAATCCTTTTAAATCCGCCTGACTGGGATTCACAAGATGACCATAGCTTGCTTCGTACCAACAATCTCTGTGGGATTGACCCTTACTCACGTAAGGTATTACTTGGACGACCCAGTACACTTGCTGGTTAGTTGTGCGTAGTTGTGACAAAGTGTGATTCATGTTTAAGAGCACCAAGTCTTTGGAGCCATTGTTGATGATCACAATTTCGTCCACCAAGTTTTTGGCACCGTTGCCGGGGATTGTTCGAGTATGGACAACTGACGGTTCATCTTGTTGCTCAGATTAGGTAATTTTCTTTTCAAAAATTTTTCAAAATGTTTCTTTGTTTTCGTTTTTCCAAAAAAATTATTTTCGAAAAAATTTTTTAAATTATTCTAGAGTTTCATGGTAACATGTTGAATCCTAGCTGGCTGTAAAGCCATATCCAAACTCCTTTGGGATTGGTCTTCAACTAATCACCACAATGCATGTAATGCCATCCTAAAGTTGGCTGGCTATTAAGCCATGTCCAACCCCTGAATTGGAGCTTTAGGCTAACATAAAAAGATTCCTGGAATTCTTCTTAAAGATTTTGAATTTCTTATTTTCTTTTTCCATATGTTTTTCGAAAAAATATAATAAAAATACAAAAAAAATTAGAAAATCATAAAAACCAAAAATATTTTGTGTTTCTTGTTTGAGTCTTGAGTCAATTTTTAAGTTTGGTGTCAATTGCATGTTTTAAAAAATTATTATGCATTTTTCGAAAATTCATGCGTTCATGGTGTTCTTCATGATCTTCAAGTTGTTCTTGGTAAGTCTTCTTGTTTGATCTTGATGTTTTCTTGTTTTGCATCTTTTGTTGTTTTTCATATGCATTTTTCGTTTGTTAGAATCCATGCATTAAAGATTTCTAAGTTTGATGTCTTGCATGTTTTCTTTGCATCAAAAAATTTTCAAAATTATGTTCTTGATGTTCATCATGATCTTCAAAGTGTTCTTGGTGTTTATCTTGACATTCATAGTGTTCTTGCTGATGTGTGGAAAGCGATCCAACACAAAACTCACCGGCAAGTGTACCGGGTCGCATCAAGTAATAATAACTCACATGAGTGAGGTCGATCCCACAGGGATTGAAGGATTGAGCAATTTTAGTTTAGTGGGTGATTTAGTCAAGCGAATCAAGTTTTGGTTGAGTGATTTGTGTTTAACAGGAAGTAAATGACAGTAAATGTAAAGGGGGAAGGGAAAAGTGCAGTAAATTGAAGAACAGAATTGTAAATTTGCAGAATCTTAAAGAGCAAGAAAGTAAATGACTGAAACTTAAAGTGCAAGAAACTTAAATTGCAGTAACTTAAATGGCAAGAAAGATAAATGGCTTGAATATAAAAGGGAATTGAGGAATGGGATTGCAAGATCTAAACAAAGAAGAAGTAAATTGCAGCAATTGATTGAGCAGAATTTAAATCAGAAGCAAATAGCATTCAAACAGAAAGAAAATAAAATGCAGCAAAGGTTCACAGAAGAACCAAGAGTGAATTATGATCTCAGGATCCCAAGGGCTTAGGTAGCAGAGCCTAAAACCCACTTTCCTTCCCAGATCTGAATTAACTAAGCAATTGACAGAAAATTTAAGAAGAAGTAATAGAAGAACAGAATTGGAATTGAATTATGCAGAAAACAAGATGCAAAGAGCTTGAATGGGAATTGGGACAGAATTTCCCCAATTTCACACACCCAAAACTCAGAAACAGAAGAGTAGAATTGCCCAAGGGAAATGAGGAAGGAGATCAATCAATTCTCCCTTGATCCTCTTAGTGCTCGGACAAGTCTCTCAAGAAAGCTTAAAGAAAAATGAAATTCAAAAGCTAAGACAAGAGTAAGTCAGAAGGTAAAAAATTCAAAAGAAGGTAAAAAGCTCCTAATTACATCAAACTAGCTTCTATATATACACTTTCTATTCTTGGATTTTGGGATTTGGATGGGCTTTTGATTTGGTGAAGAAATGAATTAAAATGGGAATTTAATTTAAATTTTTGGCCCATGAGATTCACTCCCAGGAGGCTGCCCTGCCCTTGTGGAGGGCAGGGCAGAAAATTGATGCATGGTGGTGCGAGTTGGTGCGGCCTTGGTGCGTGTGGTGCGAGTCTGGCGCGAGTTTGGTGCGCCCTTGGTGCGCCAGAGGCTGCCCTGCCCGCGCCAAGGGCAGGGCAGAAAAGTTGGTGCTGCCAGGGTTGAGGAGTGCGCGCGTTGGTGCTGCCAAGGTTGAAAATTGGTGCGCCAGGAAGAAAATTGGTGCGCCAGGATGCGCGTTGGTGCGTGAGACGCTGCCCTGCCCGCGCCAAGGGCAGGGCAGGAAGAGTTTGATGCGCCAGGGACGTTGGTGCGCGCGGTTGGTGCTGCCAGGAACAAAATTTGGTGCGTGCGTTTTGCTTCTTGGTGCGCCACTTCAAATGCTGCCCTGCCCGCGCCAAGGGCAGGGCAGAGTTGCCATATTGCACGCCCGTGTTCGAACCTGGGCGGATACACACGCTTCATTAATTTTCTTGATTTCTTGGCACGGCAATGGGTCTTAGAGCTTGGCTTCCTCATGGTTCTTTGTTCGAACCTTGTGGCATGCATGGGATATATTTTTTTGTTGAATTTCTTCCTTGTAGAGCCCGATTCTGCCCTCCACAAGGGCAGGGCAATGTTCTCCTTCTCTTGGCTCCAAGGCACCATTTTGTGCTCTGCCCTTGTAGTGGGCATGGCAGAGTTGCCTTCCTTGGCTTGGTCACCTAATGTTGCTCTCCTAGAGGGCATTCTGCCCTTGTGGAGGGCAATGTTGCTTCCCCCATTAGTTGCGGCACGCTTCTCTCCTCTTTGGCCACGCTTTCCTTTTCTTGTGTTACGCTTCTTAGGCCACGCTTTTCATTTTCTTTTCTTTTCTTCACCTACAATAAACCAAACAACCACTCAAAGTATCACTAAATTCAAGAGGCTTATAAATCAATTAAAATTCAATCAAAATTAGCTTAAACCTCATGATTTAACATTAATTTCATGGTGGTTGCTTGATTTAGAGAAGTTATGCATTTTCACTCCAAATCACTTACTTAGGATGCAAGAAAGTGCATAAATGCTAACAAAACAAGTGAAATTAGCTTGAAAAATGGGTATATGATGACTTGTCATCACAACACCAAACTTAAACCTTGCTTGTCCCCAAGCAAGCATCAAAACTAAGAGTAAATGAAATGAATAAGAAAAGAGTATATATCCTTATTATGCAGATATCAGAACTTGATCTATGGGGCATTTATGCAGACAATGACAACTCATTTATTGTTGCTGCTGCATAATGCACATTTTGCATCAAAGGTTTGCTAAACTTGCTGTTATAAGACTCACCTTTTGATTACTCCCTTGCTAACTCTTCTTGGCTTATAATGCTTTAACAAGCTTATTATTCTTTTATAGGTTGGGTGTCAAATGCTGCAGCATAGCCTTTGGCTTTATTTTCTTTTCTTTTTGCTCAACATCTTTCCACCACAGACACTTGGCTTGCTAATTCTTCCTAGGATCATTGATGCCCAGCATCTCTTTGGATAACTAAATGTTCTGTATCTAAGTTGCTCTTTATTGTGGATTTTCAATTGGCCATCCCAAATCAGTTGATCTAAGTGACCGGGTTTCAAAATACCCCTTAGAATTTACTCATCCAAGCAGATCTCAGTACAAGAACACCACAGGCATTTGTCCTAAGGTTCAAACTATTGGTGTCCAACCTTTATTCTTTGTTTTTCTTGCCACTTTGGCTTTTTCTTCCCTTTTTCTTTCTGTTTTTGTTACCAAGGTTGTTTCATTATTGATAGGAGTTTTTGTAACAGCAAGCTAACTCACAATTGGATGAGAATGATATTATGCAACACTTATTTCATGAGTCATGCATTTAATCTAACACATGTGCCACCACCAACTTCCATTCACACTTATGCAACATTGGATATTTTCCTTTTTAATTCAAACCAAACTCTTTTATTCAAGCATATGGGAAACAAAGCAATATTTAAAGCTAAGTGATGGATACAAGCATTATGCAGACTTATCATTTTTAACAAACAATTTCACTTGCAGCTGGATGAACACTTTAGCAAGAAATACAATGGTTTCCATGTTCGAAACAATACACAGCAGCAGGGATTAAGTTCAGATACCACCTTTGAAGTTGCAGCCCTTTGATTCTTCCTTCTGTTGTGTTCTCTTTGAGTTAAAATGCATATTGTCTTCAATTGTTGACTCATGTCCTGCATAATCCTCAAAGTTGCTTGCTTCTCAAGCCCTTAATTATATGGTTAGTTTGTATGAACTGAGTGTGGTTTCAGGATTCGTTTTGGTGTGTGAACACCAAACTTAATTGTTTTGCCATTGTCTCAGATGTACCAAGTTAACCATATTTGAAACCATGTATCCTTGCTAAGGGTTAATGGAATTAAAGCTAGAAAACAATTTAACAGTTGAATAATGTGGCTGATTGCTTGGAGTTAGAATTATGCAAGAGGTGAGAATGTATTAAATGATATTTTTGGTGGAACACCAAACTTAGAAGTTTTCATTCTCCCTCCAATTGTTTTGGTGTGCAACACCAAACTTAGCTCCTTGCAATCCACACCAATTACTCAACATTCTTATTGAAAAAGCTATGAAAAGAAACTACCTCAGGTTGGGTTGCCTCCCAACAAGCGCTCGTTTATTGTCATTAGCTTGACATCTTCTTTTTTGCTTATCATGGGGGTCAGAAATCACAGTGCCTTAGCTTGTCTGTCTTCACTGTGAACTTCCTTCCGGTTTCCTCTTTGATGACTTCTATACATTCTTGTGGAAGGATCTTAGTCACAGTGTAGTGATCAGACAACTGTGGGGATACCTTCAAGGGTTGAATATTGATCATCACTCGATCCCCTAGTGAAAACCTTCCAGTGAGGATTTTTTGCTTTTCTTTAGTTCTATCCTCTGCTTCTTCTTGAAAGAATTCCTTGTTGTGTTTTTCTTGGCTGGTGCTTCCTTTGTCCAGTATTTTCTCGTTGTCCTCTATGATCCCTTTCCATCCTTCCTTCTTTGTAGCATCTTTGTTGTTGGTTGGTTTATCTTCAATGGTTTTGAAGAAAGTATCTGGTTTCTTCTCACCCATTTCTGCAAGGTATTTTGCCAATTGAGCTATCTGCTCCTCAATTCCTCTCATTAACATTTCTTGGTTCCTTGTTGTTTCCTCTTGATGTTTCATCATTCTCTCCATTAGGATCTCCAAGTTTGTGATTCTCTGAGAGTCTTGTGAGGTTGGTTGGTTATAACCTGTTGAAGGTAGGAAGGGTGGGTGTGGTGGAGGCATGTAGTGGTTGTTATTGCTGTAATGGTGTTTTTGATGATTTATGAAGTTCGGGTTGTTATAATGGAATTCCCTTGGTCTGTGATTTTGGTACTCATTCCTTCTCCAGTTGAGATGGGTTTGGGAATGTCTGTGTTGTGAGTATTGGCTTTGGGTGGTATTAGTGGGTGGGGGAGGTTGATTGGTTGTGGTCATGGAATTGTCCTGGCGGAAACTTCCTTGTTCTTGATGTTGAGGCTCCCTCATTCTCAGATAAGAATGAGGTCTCCATGGTGGGAATTTGGCATTCACTGCAGCAGACAATTCTATGTTTTGCTGTGGTTGATGGTGCATTTGTTTGTTTTGGTCCTTGAATGCATTCACCCCTTCAATAATTGCCACTTCTTTTTCTGAGATTGCATTCTGTGGTTTCTCAGATGGATGTTTGTTGTTGACTCCTTTGTCATTGAAGTCTGTAATTCCTTGAGCGTTTGTTGTTGCTTTGAGTAGGCCATCTGAGAAGTAATCCACTGCTATTCTTGTTTCTGGGGTCAATCCTTCATAGAAAGCTCGGAAGCCCACTTTGTCAGTTGCTTTCTTGTATCTTTCCCAAGCCTTGAAGAGTGGTTCTTCGTCCACTTGTGTGAATAGATGTTCCTCTTCTTTCAGCTGGATGATCTGTCTGGATGAGGTGAATTTGGCCAGAAATTTGGTGACCAAATCATCCCAACTAGTGATACTTCCCTGGGGAAAAGTTTCAAACCAGTGTGCAGCTTCACCCTTTAATGAGAAGGGGAATAACAGGATCTTGTAAGTGTCCTGATCTGGACCATCAGTTTTTACCGCATTGCAAGTTCTCAGGAAGGTAGATATATGCTGTTGAGGATCCTCTGATGGATTTCCATCATAAGAACAATTGTTCTTGATGAGTGTAATGAGTGGTGGCTTCATGTCATGATACCCTCTATCTGTAGAAACTTGATTTCCTGTGATATGCAAACAATCAGGATGACCAAACAACAACACGCTTGAGAGTTAAGTGCGATTATTTAAAAAAAATTGTTAGTGAGTTAATAGAGGCAATTTCTCAAACAGTTAGTGTGTTAGTAGGAGTTAGAGTATCAGAAAAGAAAAAAAATGCTTAATCTAGACCTCCACTTCACTTAATCATTGTCAATCTATTTCAATCCCCGGCAACGGCGCCAAAAACTTGATGTGTGGAAAGCGATCCAACACAAAACTCACCGGCAAGTGTACCGGATCGCATCAAGTAATAATAACTCACATGAGTGAGGTCGATCCCACATGGATTGAAGGATTGAGCAATTTTAGTTTAGTGGGTGATTTAGTCAAGCGAATCAAGTTTTGGTTGAGTGATTTGTGTTTAACAGGAAGTAAATGACAGTAAATGTAAAGGGGGAAGGGAAAAGTGCAGTAAATTGAAGAACAGAATTGTAAATTTGCAGAATCTTAAAGAGCAAGAAAGTAAATGACTGAAACTTAAAGTGCAAGAAACTTAAATTGCAGTAACTTAAATGGCAAGAAAGATAAATGGCTTGAATATAAAAGGGAATTGAGGAATGGGATTGCAAGATCTAAACAAAGAAGAAGTAAATTGCAGCAATTGATTGAGCAGAATTTAAATCAGAAGCAAATAGCATTCAAACAGAAAGAAAATAAAATGCAGCAAAGGTTCACAGAAGAACCAAGAGTGAATTATGATCTCAGGATCCCAAGGGCTTAGGTAGCAGAGCCTAAAACCCACTTTCCTTCCCAGATCTGAATTAACTAAGCAATTGACAGAAAATTTAAGAAGAAGTAATAGAAGAACAGAATTGGAATTGAATTATGCAGAAAACAAGATGCAAAGAGCTTGAATGGGAATTGGGACAGAATTTCCCCAATTTCACACACCCAAAACTCAGAAACAGAAGAGTAGAATTGCCCAAGGGAAATGAGGAAGGAGATCAATCAATTCTCCCTTGATCCTCTTAGTGCTCGGACAAGTCTCTCAAGAAAGCTTAAAGAAAAATGAAATTCAAAAGCTAAGACAAGAGTAAGTCAGAAGGTAAAAAATTCAAAAGAAGGTAAAAAGCTCCTAATTACATCAAACTAGCTTCTATATATACACTTTCTATTCTTGGATTTTGGGATTTGGATGGGCTTTTGATTTGGTGAAGAAATGAATTAAAATGGGAATTTAATTTAAATTTTCGGCCCATGAGATTCACTCCCAGGAGGCTGCCCTGCCCTTGTGGAGGGCAGGGCAGAAAATTGATGCATGGTGGTGCGAGTTGGTGCGGCCTTGGTGCGTGTGGTGCGAGTCTGGCGCGAGTTTGGTGCGCCCTTGGTGCGCCAGAGGCTGCCCTGCCCGCGCCAAGGGCAGGGCAGAAAAGTTGGTGCTGCCAGGGTTGAGGAGTGCGCGCGTTGGTGCTGCCAAGGTTGAAAATTGGTGCGCCAGGAAGAAAATTGGTGCGCCAGGATGCGCGTTGGTGCGTGAGACGCTGCCCTGCCCGCGCCAAGGGCAGGGCAGGAAGAGTTTGATGCGCCAGGGACGTTGGTGCGCGCGGTTGGTGCTGCCAGGAACAAAATTTGGTGCGTGCGTTTTGCTTCTTGGTGCGCCACTTCAAATGCTGCCCTGCCCGCGCCAAGGGCAGGGCAGAGTTGCCATATTGCACGCCCGTGTTCGAACCTGGGCGGATACACACGCTTCATTAATTTTCTTGATTTCTTGGCACGGCAATGGGTCTTAGAGCTTGGCTTCCTCATGGTTCTTTGTTCGAACCTTGTGGCATGCATGGGATATATTTTTTTGTTGAATTTCTTCCTTGTAGAGCCCGATTCTGCCCTCCACAAGGGCAGGGCAATGTTCTCCTTCTCTTGGCTCCAAGGCACCATTTTGTGCTCTGCCCTTGTAGTGGGCATGGCAGAGTTGCCTTCCTTGGCTTGGTCACCTAATGTTGCTCTCCTAGAGGGCATTCTGCCCTTGTGGAGGGCAATGTTGCTTCCCCCATTAATTGCGGCACGCTTCTCTCCTCTTTGGCCACGCTTTCCTTTTCTTGTGTTACGCTTCTTAGGCCACGCTTTTCATTTTCTTTTCTTTTCTTCACCTACAATAAACCAAACAACCACTCAAAGTATCACTAAATTCAAGAGGCTTATAAATCAATTAAAATTCAATCAAAATTAGCTTAAACCTCATGATTTAACATTAATTTCATGGTGGTTGCTTGATTTAGAGAAGTTATGCATTTTCACTCCAAATCACTTACTTAGGATGCAAGAAAGTGCATAAATGCTAACAAAACAAGTGAAATTAGCTTGAAAAATGGGTATATGATGACTTGTCATCACAACACCAAACTTAAACCTTGCTTGTCCCCAAGCAAGCATCAAAACTAAGAGTAAATGAAATGAATAAGAAAAGAGTATATATCCTTATTATGCAGATATCAGAACTTGATCTATGGGGCATTTATGCAGACAATGACAACTCATTTATTGTTGCTGCTGCATAATGCACATTTTGCATCAAAGGTTTGCTAAACTTGCTGTTATAAGACTCACCTTTTGATTACTCCCTTGCTAACTCTTCTTGGCTTATAATGCTTTAACAAGCTTATTATTCTTTTATAGGTTGGGTGTCAAATGCTGCAGCATAGCCTTTGGCTTTATTTTCTTTTCTTTTTGCTCAACATCTTTCCACCACAGACACTTGGCTTGCTAATTCTTCCTAGGATCATTGATGCCCAGCATCTCTTTGGATAACTAAATGTTCTGTATCTAAGTTGCTCTTTATTGTGGATTTTCAATTGGCCATCCCAAATCAGTTGATCTAAGTGACCGGGTTTCAAAATACCCCTTAGAATTTACTCATCCAAGCAGATCTCAGTACAAGAACACCACAGGCATTTGTCCTAAGGTTCAAACTATTGGTGTCCAACCTTTATTCTTTGTTTTTCTTGCCACTTTGGCTTTTTCTTCCCTTTTTCTTTCTGTTTTTGTTACCAAGGTTGTTTCATTATTGATAGGAGTTTTTGTAACAGCAAGCTAACTCACAATTGGATGAGAATGATATTATGCAACACTTATTTCATGAGTCATGCATTTAATCTAACACATGTGCCACCACCAACTTCCATTCACACTTATGCAACATTGGATATTTTCCTTTTTAATTCAAACCAAACTCTTTTATTCAAGCATATGGGAAACAAAGCAATATTTAAAGCTAAGTGATGGATACAAGCATTATGCAGACTTATCATTTTTAACAAACAATTTCACTTGCAGCTGGATGAACACTTTAGCAAGAAATACAATGGTTTCCATGTTCGAAACAATACACAGCAGCAGGGATTAAGTTCAGATACCACCTTTGAAGTTGCAGCCCTTTGATTCTTCCTTCTGTTGTGTTCTCTTTGAGTTAAAATGCATATTGTCTTCAATTGTTGACTCATGTCCTGCATAATCCTCAAAGTTGCTTGCTTCTCAAGCCCTTAATTATATGGTTAGTTTGTATGAACTGAGTGTGGTTTCAGGATTCGTTTTGGTGTGTGAACACCAAACTTAATTGTTTTGCCATTGTCTCAGATGTACCAAGTTAACCATATTTGAAACCATGTATCCTTGCTAAGGGTTAATGGAATTAAAGCTAGAAAACAATTTAACAGTTGAATAATGTGGCTGATTGCTTGGAGTTAGAATTATGCAAGAGGTGAGAATGTATTAAATGATATTTTTGGTGGAACACCAAACTTAGAAGTTTTCATTCTCCCTCCAATTGTTTTGGTGTGCAACACCAAACTTAGCTCCTTGCAATCCACACCAATTACTCAACATTCTTATTGAAAAAGCTATGAAAAGAAACTACCTCAGGTTGGGTTGCCTCCCAACAAGCGCTCGTTTATTGTCATTAGCTTGACATCTTCTTTTTTGCTTATCATGGGGGTCGGAAATCACAGTGCCTTAGCTTGTCTGTCTTCACTGTGAACTTCCTTCCGGTTTCCTCTTTGATGACTTCTATACATTCTTGTGGAAGGATCTTAGTCACAGTGTAGTGATCAGACAACTGTGGGGATACCTTCAAGGGTTGAATATTGATCATCACTCGATCCCCTAGTGAAAACCTTCCAGTGAGGATTTTTTGCTTTTCTTTAGTTCTATCCTCTGCTTCTTCTTGAAAGAATTCCTTGTTGTGTTTTTCTTGGCTGGTGCTTCCTTTGTCCAGTATTTTCTCGTTGTCCTCTATGATCCCTTTCCATCCTTCCTTCTTTGTAGCATCTTTGTTGTTGGTTGGTTTATCTTCAATGGTTTTGAAGAAAGTATCTGGTTTCTTCTCACCCATTTCTGCAAGGTATTTTGCCAATTGAGCTATCTGCTCCTCAATTCCTCTCATTAACATTTCTTGGTTCCTTGTTGTTTCCTCTTGATGTTTCATCATTCTCTCCATTAGGATCTCCAAGTTTGTGATTCTCTGAGAGTCTTGTGAGGTTGGTTGGTTATAACCTGTTGAAGGTAGGAAGGGTGGGTGTGGTGGAGGCATGTAGTGGTTGTTATTGCTGTAATGGTGTTTTTGATGATTTATGAAGTTCGGGTTGTTATAATGGAATTCCCTTGGTCTGTGATTTTGGTACTCATTCCTTCTCCAGTTGAGATGGGTTTGGGAATGTCTGTGTTGTGAGTATTGGCTTTGGGTGGTATTAGTGGGTGGGGGAGGTTGATTGGTTGTGGTCATGGAATTGTCCTGGCGGAAACTTCCTTGTTCTTGATGTTGAGGCTCCCTCATTCTCAGATAAGAATGAGGTCTCCATGGTGGGAATTTGGCATTCACTGCAGCAGACAATTCTATGTTTTGCTGTGGTTGATGGTGCATTTGTTTGTTTTGGTCCTTGAATGCATTCACCCCTTCAATAATTGCCACTTCTTTTTCTGAGATTGCATTCTGTGGTTTCTCAGATGGATGTTTGTTGTTGACTCCTTTGTCATTGAAGTCTGTAATTCCTTGAGCGTTTGTTGTTGCTTTGAGTAGGCCATCTGAGAAGTAATCCACTGCTATTCTTGTTTCTGGGGTCAATCCTTCATAGAAAGCTCGGAAGCCCACTTTGTCAGTTGCTTTCTTGTATCTTTCCCAAGCCTTGAAGAGTGGTTCTTCGTCCACTTGTGTGAATAGATGTTCCTCTTCTTTCAGCTGGATGATCTGTCTGGATGAGGTGAATTTGGCCAGAAATTTGGTGACCAAATCATCCCAACTAGTGATACTTCCCTGGGGAAAAGTTTCAAACCAGTGTGCAGCTTCACCCTTTAATGAGAAGGGGAATAACAGGATCTTGTAAGTGTCCTGATCTGGACCATCAGTTTTTACCGCATTGCAAGTTCTCAGGAAGGTAGATATATGCTGTTGAGGATCCTCTGATGGATTTCCATCATAAGAACAATTGTTCTTGATGAGTGTAATGAGTGGTGGCTTCATGTTATGATACCCTCTATCTGTAGAAACTTGATTTCCTGTGATATGCAAACAATCAGGATGACCAAACAACAACACGCTTGAGAGTTAAGTGCGATTATTTAAAAAAAATTGTTAGTGAGTTAATAGAGGCAATTTCTCAAACAGTTAGTGTGTTAGTAGGAGTTAGAGTATCAGAAAAGAAAAAAAAATGCTTAATCTAGACCTCCACTTCACTTAATCATTGTCAATCTATTTCAATCCCCGGCAACGGCGCCAAAAACTTGATGTGTGGAAAGCGATCCAACACAAAACTCACCGGCAAGTGTACCGGATCGCATCAAGTAATAATAACTCACATGAGTGAGGTCGATCCCACATGGATTGAAGGATTGAGCAATTTTAGTTTAGTGGGTGATTTAGTCAAGCGAATCAAGTTTTGGTTGAGTGATTTGTGTTTAACAGGAAGTAAATGACAGTAAATGTAAAGGGGGAAGGGAAAAGTGCAGTAAATTGAAGAACAGAATTGTAAATTTGCAGAATCTTAAAGAGCAAGAAAGTAAATGACTGAAACTTAAAGTGCAAGAAACTTAAATTGCAGTAACTTAAATGGCAAGAAAGATAAATGGCTTGAATATAAAAGGGAATTGAGGAATGGGATTGCAAGATCTAAACAAAGAAGAAGTAAATTGCAGCAATTGATTGAGCAGAATTTAAATCAGAAGCAAATAGCATTCAAACAGAAAGAAAATAAAATGCAGCAAAGGTTCACAGAAGAACCAAGAGTGAATTATGATCTCAGGATCCCAAGGGCTTAGGTAGCAGAGCCTAAAACCCACTTTCCTTCCCAGATCTGAATTAACTAAGCAATTGACAGAAAATTTAAGAAGAAGTAATAGAAGAACAGAATTGGAATTGAATTATGCAGAAAACAAGATGCAAAGAGCTTGAATGGGAATTGGGACAGAATTTCCCCAATTTCACACACCCAAAACTCAGAAACAGAAGAGTAGAATTGCCCAAGGGAAATGAGGAAGGAGATCAATCAATTCTCCCTTGATCCTCTTAGTGCTCGGACAAGTCTCTCAAGAAAGCTTAAAGAAAAATGAAATTCAAAAGCTAAGACAAGAGTAAGTCAGAAGGTAAAAAATTCAAAAGAAGGTAAAAAGCTCCTAATTACATCAAACTAGCTTCTATATATACACTTTCTATTCTTGGATTTTGGGATTTGGATGGGCTTTTGATTTGGTGAAGAAATGAATTAAAATGGGAATTTAATTTAAATTTTCGGCCCATGAGATTCACTCCCAGGAGGCTGCCCTGCCCTTGTGGAGGGCAGGGCAGAAAATTGATGCATGGTGGTGCGAGTTGGTGCGGCCTTGGTGCGTGTGGTGCGAGTCTGGCGCGAGTTTGGTGCGCCCTTGGTGCGCCAGAGGCTGCCCTGCCCGCGCCAAGGGCAGGGCAGAAAAGTTGGTGCTGCCAGGGTTGAGGAGTGCGCGCGTTGGTGCTGCCAAGGTTGAAAATTGGTGCGCCAGAAAGAAAATTGGTGCGCCAGGATGCGCGTTGGTGCGTGAGACGCTGCCCTGCCCGCGCCAAGGGCAGGGCAGGAAGAGTTTGATGCGCCAGGGACGTTGGTGCGCGCGGTTGGTGCTGCCAGGAACAAAATTTGGTGCGTGCGTTTTGCTTCTTGGTGCGCCACTTCAAATGCTGCCCTGCCCGCGCCAAGGGCAGGGCAGAGTTGCCATATTGCACGCCCGTGTTCGAACCTGGGCGGATACACACGCTTCATTAATTTTCTTGATTTCTTGGCACGGCAATGGGTCTTAGAGCTTGGCTTCCTCATGGTTCTTTGTTCGAACCTTGTGGCATGCATGGGATATATTTTTTTGTTGAATTTCTTCCTTGTAGAGCCCGATTCTGCCCTCCACAAGGGCAGGGCAATGTTCTCCTTCTCTTGGCTCCAAGGCACCATTTTGTGCTCTGCCCTTGTAGTGGGCATGGCAGAGTTGCCTTCCTTGGCTTGGTCACCTAATGTTGCTCTCCTAGAGGGCATTCTGCCCTTGTGGAGGGCAATGTTGCTTCCCCCATTAGTTGCGGCACGCTTCTCTCCTCTTTGGCCACGCTTTCCTTTTCTTGTGTTACGCTTCTTAGGCCACGCTTTTCATTTTCTTTTCTTTTCTTCACCTACAATAAACCAAACAACCACTCAAAGTATCACTAAATTCAAGAGGCTTATAAATCAATTAAAATTCAATCAAAATTAGCTTAAACCTCATGATTTAACATTAATTTCATGGTGGTTGCTTGATTTAGAGAAGTTATGCATTTTCACTCCAAATCACTTACTTAGGATGCAAGAAAGTGCATAAATGCTAACAAAACAAGTGAAATTAGCTTGAAAAATGGGTATATGATGACTTGTCATCACTTGCATGCATCATCTGTTTTGATCCAAAATTTTCATGTTTTGGATCATTTTTATGTTTTTCTCTCTCATCATCAAAAATGCAAAAATAAAAAAAATTATCTTTTCCTTATTTCTCTCCAAATTTTCGAAAATTTGAGTTGACTTGGTCAAAAAATTTTAAAATTAGTTCTTTCTTACAGAGTCAAGTCAAATTTTCAATTTTAAAAATTTTATCTTTTCAAAATCTTTTTCAAAAATTAAATCTTTTTTTATTTTTTATTTTATTTTCGAAAATCTTTTTAAATATTTTTCAAAAATCTTTTTCTTAATTTTATCTTGATTTTTGAAAATTATACTAACAAGTAATATGATTGATTCAAAAATTTGAAGTTTGTTACTTTCTTGTTAAGAAAGGTTCAATCTTTAAATTCTAGAATCATATCTTTTAGTTTCTTGTTAGTCAAGTAATTAATTTTAATTTTAAAAATTAAATCTATCTTATCTTATCTTTTATATCATATCTTTTTCAAAATTTTATCTTTTTCAAAAATTTGATTTTAAAATATCTTATCTAACTTCTTATCTTCTTATCTTTTCAAATTTGATTTTAATATCATTTTCAACTAACTATTTGACTTTTTGTTTGTTTCTTATCTTTTTCAAAACCACCTAACTACTTTTCCCTCTTTAATTTTCAAAAATATCTTATCTCTTTTTCAAAAATTCTTTTTAATTGTTTTAAATTTTAATTTTAATTATTTCTTATCTTTAATTTTCGAAAATCATTAACTACATTTTCAAAATTATTTTTGAATTCTCTCTCTCTTCTCTTCTTCTATTTATTTATTTATTTACTAACACTTCTCTTCACCTCTCTTCATCTCCAATCACTGCCTCTATCCTCACCCTTGTGATTAGATTCTCCACTCTTATTCCTTTCTTCTTCTACTAATAATAAGGATCATCTTTGTCCAGATATAGAGGATTCTTCTTCCTTTTTCTTTTTCTCTTCTCTTTCATATGAGCAGGAATAAGGAAAAAGGCATCTTTGTTGAAGCTGATCCAGAACCAGAAAGGACTCTGAAGAGGAAACTAAGAGAAGTTAAATTACAACAATCCAGTGGCAACCCTTCTAAAATTTTCGAACAAGAGAAGGAGATGGCAGCCGAACCCAACAACAATAATGCAAGGAGGATGCTTGGTGATTTCACTAAACCAACGTCCAAGTTTGATGGAAGAAGCATTTCAATTCCTGCCATTGGAGCAAACAATTTTGAGCTAAAACCTCAATTAGTTGCTTTGATGCAACAGAACTGCAAGTTTCATGGACTTCCATCTGAAGATCCTTATCAGTTTTTAACTGAGTTCTTGCAGATTTGTGAGACTGTCAAGACAAATGGAGTAGATCCTGAAGTCTACAGGCTCATACTTTTTCCTTTTGCTATAAGAGACAGAGCTAGAACATGGTTGGACTCACAACCTAAAGATAGCCTGGACTCCTTGGATAAGCTGGTCACGGCCTTCTTGGATAAATTCTTTCCTCCTCAAAAGTTGAGCAAGCTTAGAGTGGGTGTTCAGACCTTCAAGCAAAAAGATGGTGAATCCCACTATGAAGCTTGGGAAAGATACAAGCAGATGATCAAAAAGTGTCCTTCTAACATGTTTTCAGAATGGACCATATTAGATATATTCTATTATGGTCTATCTGAGTTTTCCAAAATGTCATTGGACCATTCTGCAGGTGGATCCATTCACTTAAAGAAAACGCCTGCAGAAGCTCAAGAACTTATTGACATGGTTGCAAATAACCAATTCATGTACACTTCTAAGAGAAATTTCGTGAATAATGGGACGCTTCAGAGGAAGGGAGTTCTTGAAATTGATGCTCTGAATGCCATATTGGCTCAGAATAAAGTGTTGACTCAGCAAGTCAACATGATTTCTCAAAGTCTGAATGGATGGCAAAATGCATCCAATAGTACTAAAAAGGAAGCTTCTGAAGAAGCTTATGATCCTGAGAACCCTGCAATAGTAGAGGTAAATTACATGGGTGAACCTTATGGAAATACCTATAATTCATCATGGAGAAATCATCCAAATTTCTCATGGAAGGATCAACAAAAGCCTCAACAAGGCTTTAACAATGGTGGAAGAAACAGGCTAAGCAATAACAAGCCATTTCCATCATCTTCTCAGCAACAGACAGAGAATTCTAAGCAGAGCCCCTCTAATTTAGCAAATTTAGTCTCTGATCTATCTAAGGCCACCTTAAGTTTCATGAGTGAAACAACGTCCTCCATCAGAAATTTGGAGGCACAAGTGGGCCAGCTGAGTAAGAAAGTCACTGAAACTCCTCCCAGTATTCTCCCAAGCAATACAGAAGAAAATCCAAAAGGAGAGTGCAAGGCCATTGATGTAATCAATATGGCCGAATGCACAAGGGAGGAGAAGGATGAAAATCCTAGTGAGGAAGACCTCCTGGGACGTCTCTCAAACAAGAAGGAGTTCCCTATTGAGGACCTAAAGGAAACTGAGGCTCATATAGAGACCATAGAGATTCCATTAAATCTCTTTCTGCCATTCATGAGCTCTGAAGATTATTCTTCCTCTGAAGAGGATGAAGATGTAACTGGAGAGTAAGTTGCTCAATATCTAGGAGCTATCATGAAGTTGAATGCCAAGTTATTTGGTAATGAGACTTGGGAAGGTGAACCTCCCTTGCTCATTAGTGAACTTGATACATGGGTTCAGCAAACTCTACCTCAAAAGAAACAAGATCCTGGGAAATTCTTAATACCATGTACCATAGGCACCATGACCTTTGAAAAAGCTCTGTGTGACCTAGGGTCAGGCATAAATCTTATGCCACTCTCTGTAATGAAGAAGCTGCGGATCATTGAGGTACAGCTTGCCTTATTCTCATTACAATTGTCAGACAAGTCAGTAAGACAAACTTAAGAATTAGTAGAGGACGTGTTGGTAAAGGTTAAAGGCCTTTACATTCCTGTTGATTTCATAATCTTAGACACTAGGAAGGAGGAGGATGAATGCATCCTCCTTGGAAGACCTTTCCTAGCCACAGCAGAAGCTGTGATAGTTGTTAACAGAGGAGAATTAGTCCTTCAATTGAATGGGGACTACCTTGTGTTTAAGGCACACGACTATCCTTCTGTAATAAGGGAGAGTAAGCATGCAGAGCTTCTCTCAGTACAGAGTCAAACAGAGCCCCCACAATCAAACTCTAAGTTTCGTGTTGAACCCCCATATCCAAACTCTAAATTTGGTGTTGGGAGTCTACAACATTGACCTGATCACCTTTGTGGCTCCAAGAGAGCCCACTGTCAAGCTAGTGACACTAAAAGAGCGCTTGTTGGGAGGCAACCCAATTTTTATTTATCTAATTTTATTTTATTTTCATTGTTCTTTTATGTTTTATTAGGTTCATGATCATGTGGAGTCACAAAAAAATATTAAAATTAAAAATAGAATCAAAAATAGTAGAAGAAAAATCACACCCTGGAGGAAGGACTTACTGGCGTTTAAACGCCAGTAAGGAGCATCTGGCCGGCGTTCAACACCAGAACAGAGCATGGATCCGACGCTGAACGCCAGAAACAAGCAATATTCTGGCGTTTGAACGCCAGGAATATGCCCTGAGAAAAGCTGGCGCTGAACGCCAGTAACAAGCATGGAACTGGCATTCAACGCCAGAAACATGCTACACATAGGCGTTGAACGCCCAGAATGAGCATCACTTCGGCGTCTAAACGCCAGAATTGCATGCAAAGGCATTTTACATGCCTAATTGGTGCAGGGATGTAAATCCTTGACACCTCAGGATCTGTGGACCCCACAGGATCATCTCAGGATCGGTGGATCCCACAGGATCCCCACATACCATATTCTCACCTTACTTCCTAATAATCCTATAACACACTTTCCCAAAAACCCTTCACCAATCACCTCAATCTCTCTTCCCAATTACCCCCTTCACCACTCACATCCTTCCACTCTTTCCCATAAACCAACCTACCTTCAAATTCAAATTTCTTTCCCACCCAAACCCACCCTAAATGGCCGAACCTACCCCCTCTCCCCTCCCTATATAAACCCCTCCATTCTCCTTAATTTTCACACAACACAAACCTCTCTTCTCCTTCTTGGCCGAATACACCTCTCCCCCTCTCCTCCATATTTTCTTCTTCTTCTTCTTCTTTCTTTCTTATCTTGCTCGAGAGCGAGCAATATTTGAAGTTTGGTGTGGTAAAAGCATAAGCTTTTTGTTTTTCCATTACCATTGATGGCACCTAAGGCCGGAGAATTATCTAGAAAAGGGAAAGGGAAGACAAAAGCTTCCACCTCCGAGTCATGGGAGATGGAAAGATTCATTTCCAAAGCCCATCAAAACCACTTCTATGATGTTGTGGCCAAGAAGAAGGTGATCCCCGAGGTCCCTTTCAAGCTCAAGAAAAATGAGTACCCAGAGATCCGACATGAGATCCAAAGAAGAGGTTGGGAAGTTCTAACCAACCCCATCCAACAAGTCAGAATCTTATGGTTCAAGAGTTCTATGCCAATGCATGGATCACTAGGAACCATGATCAAAGTAAGAACCCGAACCCAAAGAATTATCTTACAATAGTTCAGGGGAAATACTTAGATTTTAGTCCGAAAAATGTGAGGTTGGCGTTCAACTTACCCATGATGCAAGGAGATGCACGCCCCTACACTAGAAGGGTCAACTTTAATCAAAGGTTGGACCAAGTCCTTATGGACATATGTGTGGAAGGAGCTCAATGGAAAAGAGACTCCAAAGGCAAGCCAGTTCAACTAAGAAGACTAGACCTCAAGCTTGTGGCTAGAGGATGGTTAGAGTTCATTCAACGCTCCATCATCCCCACTAGCAACCGATCTGAAGTTATTGTGGATCGGGCCATCATGATTCATAGCATCATGATTGGAGAGGAAGTAGAAGTTCATGAAGTCATCTCCCATGAATTCTACAAAATAGCCGATAAGTCCTCTACTTTGGCAAGGCTAGCTTTTCCTCATCTTATTTGCCATCTATGTTACTCAGCTGGAGTTATCATAGAAGGAGACATCCTCATTGAGGAGGACAAGCCCATCAGTAAGAAAAGGATGGAGCAAACAAGAGAGCCCACTCATGGAACCCAAGAGACGCATGAGGAAGCTCATCACCAAGAAATCCCGGAGATGCCTCAAGGGATGCACTTTCCTCCCAATAACTATTGGGAACAACTCAACACTTCCTTAGAAGATTTGAGTTACAATGTGAATCAATTAAGGGTGGAACATCAAGAGCACTCCATCATTCTCCATGAAATTAGAGAAGATCAAAGAGCAATGAGGGAGGAGCAACAAAGGCAAGGAAGAGACATAGAAGAACTCAAGGACATCATTGGTTCTTCAAGAAGAAAGCACCACCATCACTAAGGTGGATTCATTCCTTGTTCTTATTTTTTTTCTGTTTTTTGGTTTTTATGCTTATTATGTCATCTATATTTGTGTCTCTACTTCATGATCATTAGTGTTTAGTAACTATGTCTTAAAGTTATAAATAAATTCCATGAATCCTTCACCTCTCTTAAAAGAAAAATGTTTCTAATTCAAAAGAACAAGAAGTACATGATTTTCGAATTTATCCTTGAATTTAGTTTAATTATATTGATGTGGTGACAATACTTTTTGTTTTCTGAATGAATGATTGAACGGTGCATATTTTTATCTTGTTGTTTATGAATGTTAAAATTGTTGGCTCTTGAAAGAATGATGAACAAAGAAAAATGTTATTGACAATCTGAAAAATCATGAAATTGATTCTTGAAGCAAGAAAAAGCAGTGAAAAAGCAAAAGCTTGCGAAAAAAATTGGCGAAAAAAATAGAAAGAAAAAGAAAAAGCAAGCAGAAAAAGCCAATAGCCCTTAAAACCAAAAGGCAAGGGTAAAAAGGATCCAAGGCTTTGAGCATCAATGGATAGGAGGGCCCAAGGAAATAAAATCCAGGCCTAAGCGGCTAAATCAAGCTGTCCCTGACCATGTGCTTGTGGCATGCAGGTCCAAGTGGAAAGCTTGAGACTGATTGGTTAAAGGCATGATCCAAAGCAAAAAGAGTGTGCTTAAGAGCTCTGGACACCTCTAACTGGGGACTCTAGCAAAGCTGAGTCACAATCTGAAAAGGTTCATCCAGTCATGTGTCTGTGGCATTTATGTATCCGGTGGTAATACTGGAAAACAAAATGCTTAGGGTCACGGCCAAGACTCATAAAAGTAGCTGTGTTCAAGACTCAACAAACTTAACTAGGAGAATCAATAACACTATCTGAAATTCTAAGTTCCTATAGAAGCCAATCATTCTCAACTTCAAAGGAAAAAGTGCGATGCCAAAACTGTTCAGAAGCAAAAAGCTACAAGTCCCGCTCATCTAATTAGAATTAATATTCATTGATATTTTAGGATTTATAGTATATTCTCTTCTTTTTATCCTAATTGATTTTCAGTTGCTTGGGGACAAGCAACAATCTAAGTTTGGTGTTGTGATGAGCGGATAATTTATACGCTTTTTGGCATTATTTTTAGGTAGTTTTTAGTATGATCTAGTTACGTTTAGGGATGTTTTCATTACTTTTTATGCTAAATTCACATTTCTGGACTTTACTATGAGTTTGTGTATTTTTCTGTGATTTCAGGTAATTTCTGGCTGAAATTGAGGGACCTGAGCAAAACTCTGATAAGAAGGCTGACAAAGAACTGCTGATGCTGTTGGAATCTGACCTCCCTGCACTCAAAATGGATTTTCTGGATCTACAGAACTCCAAATGGCGCGCTCTCAATGGCGTTGGAAAGTGGACATCCAGCGCTTTCCAGAAATATATAATAGTCCATACTTTATTCGAGATTTGATGATGTAAACTGGCGCTCAACACAGTTCCATGCTGCATTCTGGAGTCAAACGCCAGAAACACGTCACGAACCAGAGTTGAACGCCCAAAACACGTTACAACTTGGCGTTCAACTCCAAGAGAAGCCTCAGCTCGTGGATAGATCAAGCTCAGCCCAAGCACACACCAAGTGGGCCCCGGAAGTGAATTTATGCTTCAATTACTTACCTCTGTAAACCCTAGTAGCTAGTTTAGTATAAATAGAACTTTTTACTAGTTTATTAGATATATTTGATTGTATTATTCAATCTTTGGATGTTTAGTTCTTAGATCTGGGGGCTGGCCATTCGGCCATGCCTGGACCTTTTACTTATGTATTTTCAACGGTGGAGTTTCTACACACCATAGATTAAGGGTGTGGAGCTCTGCTGTACCTCAAGTTTTAATGCAATTACAACTATCTTCTATCCAATTCGATTTATTCCTATTCTAAGATATTCGTTGCACTTCAACTTGATGAATGTGATGATTCGTGACACTCGTCATCATTCTCACCTATGAACGCGCGTGACTGACAACCACTTCCGTTCTACCTTAGACCGGGCGCATATCTCTTGGATTCCTTGATCAGAATCTTCGTGGTATAAGCTAGAATTGATGGCGGCATTCATGGGAATCCAGAAAGTCTAACCTTGTCTGTGGTATTCCGAGTAGGATTCCGGGATTGAATGACTGTGACGAGCTTCAAACTCCTGAAGGCTGGGCGTTAGTGACAGACGCAAAAGAATCACTGGATTTTATTCCAACCTGATTGAGAACCGACAGATGATTAGCTATTCTGTGACAGAGCATTTGGACCATTTTCACTGAGAGGATGGGATGTAGCCATTGACAATGGTGATGCCCTACATACAGCTTACCATAAAAATGAATGATAAAAAAACTGGAAGGAAGAAGTAGAAAAGCAAAGATTCAGAAAGAACACAGCACCTCCATACACCTATCTGAATTTCCCATCATTGAATTACATGAGTAACTTTATCTTTATTTTCTATTTATTTTATTATCATTATTTAAACCAATAATCTCTTAATCCTTTTAAATCCACCTGACTGGGATTTACAAGATGACCATAGCTTGCTTCATACCAACAATCTCTGTGGGATCGACCCTTACTCACGTAAGGTATTACTTGGATGACCCAGTACACTTGCTGGTTAGTTGTGCGGAGTTGTGACAAAGTGTGATTCATGTTTAAGAGCACCAAGTCTTTGGAACCATTATTGATGATCACAATTTCGTCCACCATGTAGATGGACTTGTTTGTCTCCCCTTGTAAACGTCTTCTGGTTCCCTTCTGGGTGGCCATCCTGAAAGAAAAAAAGGGAAGAAAAGTAACCTAGAAATAAAGATAAGAAAAAAAATAAAATATAGGTGTTAATGCCAAATAATGATGGTATCAATTACACGGTAGCTACAACATGCAAGTGAGAAAACAGTACAAGCACGTGGCAAATCAAGAGTGCAAAATTTTGCAACAATGGGGAAGAGAGTGGGTAAAGAGAGATAATATAAATTCATGTCAATGCAAAAGTAATACAAGTATAAAAGATAGGCATTGATTTAATTAATATTACGTAACAAGAATAAAACAAGTCACTAAGCACCAAGATAATACTAGAAAAGATACAACAGTTGAATAAGAAAATTTTGACACCAATGGAAAAGAAAAAAAAAGTAAGAAAGGAGGAAGAGAGACGAAAAGATAGAAGAAATTAGGATTAGAAAAGAAAAGATAAGATAATTGGCGCTGGTCTGGATAAGCTGTGTGTCGCCTATGACGCGGACGCGTGGTGCACGCGATCGCGTGTGGTGTGATAAATTCAAGTGACGCGGACGCGTGGGGCACGCGGATGCGTGACTCGATTTGTGCTAGTGGCGCGAGAGTAGCCTCGCATATGCACAACTCTCTGTTTAAATGCATTTTTTGCCAAAAATCTGGGGTAATGCGGTCACGTGGTTGACGCGATCACGTGGATGGCCTAAATTTGAAAGCGGTGCAGACGCTGGGGCACGCGTACGTGTGGCAGGGCTTGTGCTTCTAGCACGAGTCCAGCCTAATTCTAGCTCAACTTTCGGCCATACACCCTTTTTACGTCGATTTCAGGGCACGCGTTCGCGTGGGTGACGCGGATGCGTGGGAGGCATTTTTCCCACATGACGCGGACGCGTCAGTGACGTGGTCGCGTGGATCAATTTGTGCCAAAGGCATGCCTCCAGCCACGCTTTCACGTGACTCTCTGTTCAATTTTGTTTTCTTCTCAATGCACCTATGACGCGGACGCGTCGGCGACGCTGGTGCGTCGCGTGCGATTTCTTCTTTTTTTTTTGCAGTATGCAGAATGCAATGAATGTTATGCAAAATTCCAGGTTCAATCAAAACTCAAAAACAGACTAAAATTTAAACTGAAAAAGGAACAGTCATACCATGGTGGGTTGTCTCCCACCCAGCACTTTTAGTTATAGTCCTTAAGTTGGACATTTGGCGAGCTCCCTGTTATGGTGGCCTATGCTTGTGCTGATCCAGGAATCTCCACCAATGTTTGTACTTCCAATAGCCTCCGGATCCCAAACCAGGCGCAGAAAGCCTTCAAGGAAGCTAAAGCAAGTGACAAGGCCCCAAGAGTATTAATTTCTAGATTGAATTCCGGGGTCCCAAACCTTGTTTTTGCACCCGTCTTCTTGTTGATCATTAGTGTTCCAACCGGGTGGCAAGCAGTCTGAATTCTCACTGAAGCAACCAAACAACTTTCTAGACCTATTCAGTTGAGCTCTATACCAACCTTTGCGTTTAAACTTTGAGCTTCCAACCATAATGAACCTTGCAGGATAATTCTTACCACTGACCATCTTCCTCTTACTCTTAATGCCATAAAGAGCTCTAACTTGACCATCCGTCTCCAATAGCCCATATTCAAGTGGAATTAGAAAGCTAAGGGATATTAATTTTACCCACTCAAATGTTGTGAAGGATGATGGCAACTTAGGGGGAGGGGTTTCTAATGAGCTTGCAAGCTCCACTCCTTTGTGTTCTTCTTTGACAACTACCACCTCTTTGCAAGCTTCTTCAATATCAACCTCTTCCTCTTGGTAGCTTTCTTCCAATTCAATTTCTTCTTCATTTTTCACCAAGGGCATGAGTGTTGTGCTTCTTCTTCTTTAATCTCCATGTCAAGTCCAATGGGAGAGGATTCAAATGTAGATAAGAATTCATTAATGATTGAATCCGTCTCTTGATCATCCCCTTCAAAGTCTTCAACCATGATATGCTTTGGAGGTTGTACACCCTCCTTAACATTAAATTCAAACGTCTTTGAAGGAGGCTCTATGACTTGACCTTCCTATGGAGGTTCAGCATCTCCTAAGTCTTCAATCACTGCTTCTTTAACTGTTGCGGCTTTGTCCAGTTATTTTAGTATTAAATCGTACTCCTCCTTGATGATTTCTTTTCTATGATAACTCCCTTCAACTACTCCTTCATCTGCAAAGGTCTCTTCTACCTTCACCTTTAGTGCCTCCTCTAGCTCTTTATGAAGTATGGATTCGCGAAGATGATCCCTTCTCTCTTGTTCCATGTCAATTGCATCTTCGGGATCATGTTACTGTTGGATTGATGGATGTGGGTGCTCTTCCATGGATGGTAGTGATGGGATGGAGAGATCATTTTATGGTTGAAAAAGAAGTATACTAGAGCTTGAGGGTTGAGTATTCGACGTAGAGGAATGGTCCATGCAGGATATAAGATTTTGGAGATTAGAAGTGAAACCCCTGAGAGAGGTAAGTATGTTCTCCATGGAGGTTTGGGGTGGGTAGGAGGTTTTATCTTGATAATGATAAGGAGATGGTGTATATTGAGGTGGTGGTTCATGAGAGTAATTGTGTTGGAATGGGGGTGGTTCTATGTGTGGTTCATTTGGCTCAAAAGGTGGCTGGTATGGTGGATACGGGTTAGGGTCATATGGATGTGAATAGTGGAAAGGGACTTGTGAGTCTGGTGGTCCAAAGTCATGTTGAGAAGGGGGTTCATAGGCATAGGTGGTGGTTGTTGATAATCAAAAGAGTGCTCACCATAGCCATTGCCTTGATATGCATCACAGAACGGTTGTTGATAGTCCATTGCAGGTAGTTGTTGCCATGAGAGTTGATCAAATCCTTGTGGCTCCTCCCATCTTTGATTGTCCCAACCTTGGTGCATGTTGTCATTATAATCTCCTCTTCCTGCAACATAATTATAACCAGACTCACAGCCAAAGGGGTGAGAATTCATAGTAGTGAGAGAAAATAAAAACAAAAATTAATAAAAAAGAAAATATTTTGAAAAAGATATGGAAAAAAGATAAGAAAATATTTTGAAAAATATATGATTTTTGAAAAAGATAAGATTTTGAAAAATATATGATTTTTGAAAAGATAAGATTTTGAAAAAGATATGATTTTTGAAAAAGATAATATTTTGAAAAAGATATAATTTTTGAAAAAGATTTGAATTTTGAAATTTAAAACTAAGATAAGATAAGATAAAAATTTTAAAATAAAAATCTGAAATTTTTTTTTTGAAAAATATTTACAATAACCAATAATAAGGCACACGTTTGCAATTTCCCGGCAACGGTGCCATTTTGACGTTAGGATTTTTGCTAGTAAAGAATTTTGTAAAAATATAGTCGCGTTGTGAGTATAGATTCTAAACCAACAGAAAATCCCTTCGTACAAACGTTTTGGTTGTCACAAGTAACAAACCCCTAAATAAATTGATAACCGAAGTATTTAAACCTCGGGTCGTCTTCTCAAGGAATTGCAGGGAGGTGTTCTTATTATTAGTTCTGAGTCTTGTAAATTGGGGGTTTTGAAAGTAAGAAAGAAATATGTTAAATGACAAGTAAAATAAATAAATAACTATAAAATAAACTCTTGGCAAGATATGAGAAATTGGAAGTCCTATCCTAGTTATCCTTATCGATGGTGATGAGAATTGAGTTTTAATCCCACTTAGTTAACCTTTACTAAAGCAAAGGAAAGTCAAGTGGACTAATTAGTTTGATCCTCAGGTCCTAGTCAATTTCCAAGAAAGGACTAGAGTTATTGGAATTCAATTCAATTAGCAAAAATAGCAATTATCAATCACGATGATTTTGATAACTCAAGAGTTACCAATTAATCAACCAAAGCCAAGAATGTAGAAAGCTAAATTAAAATCATATATCTGAAAATATCTCAATAATGTGTATTAAATAAGAAAATCAATCCTAACATGAAAAGTTCATAAGCCAATTGGGCAACACAAATCAGATACAAATGAAAGCATCAGAGTAAATGAAAGTAGAAGAGAAACATAAATTATTGAACCTAGTATGAAGAAACAATCCTA
The DNA here is from genome assembly GCF_003086295.3 of Arachis hypogaea. Taxonomy (NCBI): domain Eukaryota; kingdom Viridiplantae; phylum Streptophyta; class Magnoliopsida; order Fabales; family Fabaceae; genus Arachis; species Arachis hypogaea. Next base: position 46,519,555 of record NC_092039.1, on the reverse strand, counting down.
ATGACTAAATGAAATCCTAAATCCTAATCCTAAGAGAGAGGAGAGAGCCTCTCTCTCTAAAAACTACATCTAAATTATAAAAAGTAAATTATAATCTGATATGAAGTGTTTCCTTCATTCCTCCACTTTGCAGCCTTTAATCTGTATTTTCTGGGCTTGAAACTGGGCCGGAAATAGCCCAGGATTCGCTGGAAACGAATTCTGCCACGCTGATTTTTGCAGATGCAACGCATCCGCATGGAGCGCGCGTTCGCGATGCCTATCTGTATGGCCACTATGGCAAATTATATATCAAATCGAAGCCCCAGACGTTATCTTTTTAACGCAACTGAAACCGCATCATTTGGACCTTTGTAGCTCAAGTTATGGTCGTTTTAGTGCGAGAGGGTTAGGTTGACAGCTTTGCAATTCCTTCGATTTCTTGTATTCCTTCCACTTTTGCATGCTTCCTTTCCATCCTCTAAGCCATTCTTGCCATGTAATCCCTAAAATCACTTAACACACATATCACGGCATCGAATGATAATAAGAGAGGATTTAAATAAAAGAAAATAAAAGTCAAAGAAGCATGTTTTCAATCATAGCACAAAATCAGAAAGGAGAATGTAAAACCATGCAAATCATATGAATAAGTGGGTAAAGAGTTGATAAAAACCACTCAATTGAGCACAAGATAAACCATAAAATAGTGGTTTATCAATGATCTAAAGCGACAAATAATATGGTTTCTAACAAAGGAAACAACAGTGTTAGCATCATCAATACGGGTAGGAATTGCTTCCACCCATTTAGAAACATAATCTACAACTAACAGTATATAAAGGTGGCCATTAGAATTTGAAAATGGACCCATGAAGTCAATGCCCCAAACATCAAAAATTTCACAGAAAAGCATAATTTGTTGAGGCATTTCATCCCTCTGGGATATATTACCAAATCTTTGGCACGAAGGACAAGATTTACAAAGGTCAGCAGCATCTTTAAAAAGAGTAGGCCACCAGAATCCACAGTCTAAAACATTTCTAGCAGTTCGTTGAGGGCCAAAATGTCCTCCATTCTTAGATGAGTGGCAGGCCTCTAAAATGGACTGGAATTCTGATTGAGGTACACACCGTCTAATTACCTGGTCAGCACCACACCTCCATAGATATGGGTCATCCCATACATAGTATTTGGACTCGCTTTTCAGCTTGTCTCTCTGATGCTTAGTGAAATTGGGAGGAAAAGTGTGGCTAACTAGGTAATTAGCTACAGGTGCATACCAAGGAACTAAATCAGATACTACCTGTAAGCTATCAAATGGGAAATTATCATTAATAGGAATTGGGTCATCTTTAATGTGCTCAAGGCGACTCAACTGGTCAGCCACTAAATTTTGGTTACCACTCCTATCTCTAATTTCAAGATCAAATTCTTGCAACAGTAGCATCCAACGTATCAGCCTTGGTTTAGACTCTTTTTAGCTAATAAATATTTTAGAGCTGCATGGTCTGAATACACTACTACCTTAGTACCAAGTAAATAGGCTCAGAATTTATCCAAAGCAAAAATAATAGCTAGAAGCTCTTTTTCAGTAGTAGTGTAATTAGATTGAGCAGCATCTAAAGTCTTAGATGCATAAGCAATTACAAAAGGGTCGTTACCTTCATGTTGAGCTAGTGCTGCTCCTACTGCATGATTGGAGGCGTCACACATGATTTCAAACGGTTGGCTCCCGTCTGGTCCCCTCACAATCGGAGCTTGAGTTACGGCAGTCTTCAGCTTATCAAACGCTTATTTGCAATCCTCACTGAACTCGAATTCAATGTCTTTCTGCAGTAGTCTGGATAAGAGTAGGGTTACCTTACTGAAGTCCTTAATGAATCTCCTGTAAAAACCTGCATGGCCAAGGAACGAACGGACTTCCCCCACAGAGGAGGGGTAAGGTAAACTAGAAATAACATCCACCTTTGCTGGGTCTATAGAGATACCAGTATCAGAAACAACATGTCCTAGAACAATACCTTGTTTTACCATAAAATGACACTTTTCAAAATTTAAAACAAGGTTTGAACTAACACACCTGTCCAATACTCTAGATAAACTATCCAAGCAAAGGCTAAATGAATAACCATATACGCTAAAGTCATCCATAAAAACTTCCATACAGGTCTCAATGAGATCAGAGAAAAGATTCATCATACACCTTTGGAAAGTAGCTGGTGCATTGCATAAGCCAAAGGGCATTCGTTTATAAGCATAAGCCCCAAAAGGACATGTAAAAGTAGTCTTTTCCCGATCGTCAGGAGCTATATGGATTTGAAAATAACCTGTATAACCATCTAGAAAGCAGTAATGAGATTTACCTAATAGGCGATCAAGCATCTGATCAATGAATGGCAAGGGATAATGATCCTTGCGAGTGGCTTGGTTGAGATGCCTGTAGTCAATGCAAACTCTCCATGAGTTCTGCACTCTGGTTGTCAGAAGTTCTCCTTGCTCATTCCTTATTGTTGTAACTCCAGACTTATTGGGCACCACTTGTACTGGACTGAGCCATTCACTATCTGAAATAGGGTAAATGATATCTGTTTCAAGCAGTCTAGTTACTTCCTTCTTGACAACTTATAAGATGGTGGGATTCAATCTTCTCTGAGGTTGCCGGACAGGCTTTGCTCCTTCTTCTAAGAATATTCTATTTTCACAAACTTGAGGGCTGATTCCTACTATATCCACCAAGCTCCATCCAATTGCTTTCTTATGCGTCCTCAATACACTAAGCAGTTGTTCTTCTTGTTGGGAAGTAAGCTCCCTTGCAATGATGATTGGAAACTTCTGCTTGTCCTCAAGGTATGTATACTTGAGGTGTGGAGGAAGGGGCTTTAATTTCATTTTTCGCTCATGGTTTGGTTCTAGATTATCTGAGGTTGGTGAAAATGGTAATGAATCTTCAGTATGTTCAGAGGGTGTCCCCACACTTGGGTCTTACTCCATGTGATTCTCTTCCATGTCTTCCTGGTGAGTGGTGCACGAAATTGCAATCACACTTTTGCAATCCCGCACAACTAACCAGCAAGTGCACTGGATCGTCCAAGTAATACCTTGCGTGAGCAAGGGTCGATCCCACGGAGATTGTCGGCTTGAAGCAAGCTATGGTTATCTTGTAAATCTTAGTCAGGATATCAAAAACTATCAGGATTGATTGTGAAAAGCTAAAGAACATGAAATGATTACTTGTTTTGCAGTAATGGAGAATAGGTTGAGGTATGGAGATGCTCCATCTTCTGAATCTCTGCTTTCCTACTGTCTTCTTCTTCAAACACGCAAGTCTCCTTCCATGGCAAGCTGTATGTAGGGTTTCACCGTTGTCAATGGCTACCTCCCATCCTCTCAGTGAAAACGATTGCATATGCTCTGTTAAAGCACGCGGAATTCATCTGTCGGTTCTCGGTCAGGCCGGAATAGAATCCAGTGATTCTTTTGCGTCTGTCACTAACGCCCCGCCTGCTAGGAGTTTGAAGCTCGTCACAGTCATTCAATCATTGAATCCTACTCAGAATACCACAGACAAGGTTTAGACCTTCCGGATTCTCTTGAATGCCGCCATCAGTTCTAGCTTATACCACGAAGATTCCGATTAAAGAATCCAAGAGATAACTACTTAATCTAAGGTAGAACGGAGGTGGTTGTCAGGCACACGTTCATAGTTGAGAATGATGATGATTGTCACGGATCATCACATTCATCCGGGTTGAGAACAAGTGTTATCTTAGAATGGAAGCAAGCATGATTGAATGAGAAACAGTAGTAATTGCATTAATCCATCAAGACACAGCAGAGCTCCTCACCCCCAACCATGGGGTTTAGAGACTCATGCCGTGGAAAGTACACAAAGAAAGGTGTAAAGTGTCATGAGGTACAGATACAATGTCAAATGATCCTATTAATAGTAAACTAGTAGCCTAGGGTGTACAGAAATGAGTAAATGACGTAAAAATCCACTTCTGGGTCCACTTGGTGTGTGCTTGGGCTGAGCAATGAAGCATTTTCGTGTAGAGACCTTTTCTGGAGTTAAACGCCAGCTTTCATGCCAGTTTGGGCGTTTAACTCCAAGTTTCATGCCAGTTCCAGCGTTTAACGCTGGAATTTCTGAGGCTGATTTGCCACGCCGGTTTGGGCCATCAAATCTT